>NW_006800425.1:0-146724 GCF_000485575.1 Poecilia formosa
TAAAAGTTGTCAGAAAGATAAATACTTAAATAAAATACAAATACCTGAAAAAGCTTCTGAAGCATACATTAACAAAGTCCTTCAGTATTTTCCAAATCTGATTCCATGGAATCAAGATCTACCAGAATGTGAAAATAGCTTCTTTGCACATGGAATATATATGTATGTATGTAATGTTTCTTTTGACCTTATCAGGACAAAACCTGTGTTTTTTCCCCCCCCTCACTTCAGTACTGAATACCTAAGAAAAATACCTGAAGTTGTTTTTCACTTTGTCAGTTTTTTTCTTTTCCAATAAAAATGTTATTTAAAAAAATGTAATGAAACGTAATCATTTGAATTAATCTGCAGAGAAGAAAATGCAATTCATTACCACAAAGTCCAAGTCTATTAATCCATGTTCTGACAGTATCATTCTTGCATGATAAATTGTTCCTGACGCTGTGCACAGCTTGGCATAGCTGTTTCGGTTTATGGCAACCAAACATTCCTCCTGGGCCTCCTATTGCATCACAGAAAATGACTAACTTGAGTGAAAGAAAAGAAAAAAAAATAGAAAGATAACATCAGAACAGTTTAAATTCCAAATTATGTGTTAAATTATATTTGTGGTTTTGAGGGATTTTCACAGCATTTCTTTGAAAGCTGTGGCGTATCATAATTATTATTTTTTGTTTCTCTTGAATATATTTTCCAATTTCAGTTGAAGGAACAGCAGGTTAAAACTTATAAACGTTCTTCCCTCAGCCCCCCCATTGAGAGAATTTGTAATTTTGTGATGAAAAATAAAACTGACATCTTCAGGAAAGGTTAGAGGATAAAGACATCTGTGCTACAGAACTGCATGTATTATTACTGTGGAAACATGTTCTGAACAGTACCCTGATTTTGAAAACAGTCAGCCCATAATCAAAAGAAAAGTGCAACTCTGGGGATGTTAGTAAGAGGAAGCAGTTTTAGAAGATATATCTATAGAGCTATTACTGTGATATCTCATTTCTCTGCTACACTACCAACTTCAAAACATTTTATCTGCTCCTCTAAAGAAGACAAATGCTAAAATACAAATGCAAGAAATATAATTTTCTTTCAGCTTTATTATTTTTATGATTTCCTGTCCTGCAAAAAAATATCTTTTATGCACAGCTGGCTTTAGTAAAAACATTTTAAAACTATCTTTCAATTGCTTTATTATATGTCTATGTTATTGTATTTATTTTATTAGCTTTGGTGGTTCTTGTTGCGATTTTTGTTGAACTAAATTACAAAAATGAATTCAATATTTATAAAACATACTTTAAAATAATTTCAGTCCCAACTAAAATTGAAGGAATTAATTAAGAAAATTAAAATTACTGTATCAGTATAAAGGTTGTGTAAGATCAGACAACAGGCAAAAGTTGCTTCTGATTCCAAAAAAAATGACAGTCGCTCCACTATATTAACAATGAAGAGATGAGAAGTTTATAATTTATAGAATTCAGTAACATTTGTGTTTGATTCCAGCTGAAAGTTGTAACCCCGAGTAGTCTGGAGGAGCAAGATGTACACATTGTTTAAATGTCATACAGCGTTCAGTACTGCGGCTCAGTGAAGCCAAGTTATTAAAAGGTCAGCTGCCTTGTCATTGTGATTACTATGGCATTTTGCTTAATACAGACACCTACAGTGTAACATGGATAAACTTCTATATTGAAATCTTTTTATTATGAGTAGAAAATATCAGACTGATTCTGTTGTATCAGTTTAGGAGCAACTTCATGGCAGTCATCGATGTTTTACCAAGTAATGAAAAATGTGTATAACTTACTTTAGTACATATTTCATATACAGAAGGCTTTCATAGTGGATAGTAGTCTGATGGGACTTAATAGTTGTTTTCACACCAGTTTGGCTTCATATCTAATAACTAGTAATTTTCTGTTAACTGCATACGAGTCTCACAGAATCAGAATCTGATTTATTGATCAAGACTTTGTGCACAAACAAGGGATTTGGGTTTGGTTTTCAAGCAAACAAAGTATGAATATACAGCGAAGGCAGCATGGTGCGAAGATGATCTTGAGAGAAGATAAATATGAGGAAGCCGGATATTTCCACTCCGAGCTGCATGCTTGTAACAATATGACGGGGTAAGCTTACTGAATGAAAGATTTTCAGAATGCGGCCCAGAAAAAAAAAAAAAAAGTTGGATGATTTTATTTTATCAAGATCTTCTTAACAGAAACAAAAAGCATGTTCTGATTTCCATTATGCACCCTGGAGGATATGAATTGGCTTGCTGTTTGGTTTTGTACAGATTGGCCAAGTTTGGGAAGAGAACATCCTTAGTCTGCAAATTAAAGGGCAATAATTCAGATGTAGTTCCTTAAAGGTTTTAGCCATTCATTACTGTTAAGTTTAAGTTAGGATTAAAGGAGAAAACATAGCAAATAACCACGTGGTAAAGATCAACAGAAATATTTTAATGAGGACTTAACTTTTTTTCCCCACAGAACAAATGATACATAATGATACAAAAGACAATTACATATACTATAAATAATTTTTAGCTAGGAATAAATATCTGAAAAGTGTGGCATGCATTTGCAATCAAATGCAGGGAAACACACACACCTAGGGAAAAAATTAGAGAAACCAATTAATCCAGCAGTCCTGTTTTTTTTGGACTGTGAGAGTAAACCGAAGAACCCAGAGAGAACCCACACCCGCACGAGGAGAACATGCAGAGACCCTGAGCTGGGATTTGAACCCAGGACCTTCTTGCTGTGAGGCAACAGTGCTACTGTACAGCCACTGTGCAGTCTGATTGCAAAACAATGATCCCAAATGTGGCCAATAAAACCTGTGGTTTGTTTCAGAAAGAATATAAAGCTGCTAGAATGATCAAGTCAATCATTTGGCTTGAATTCAGTTGAAATGCATTGAAAGAACTGAAGGCCAGCGTATAGACCAGATCCTCAGAGCCTTCAAGATTTGAAGACTGATATTTGTGAAGATGGTTGGGCTATTAATAACAGCTGTTGTCAGCAGCCTTGTTAGAAACAAATTTACAGAGAAAACATTGCCGGGTTCTGTGTTTATGATTCCGGCTTTGTTGTGTTTTTAGGTGATGCCCTATTCTGTAGTCTTTAAACGTCGTTACACATCTCTGTAGATACTCGTGGCATCCTTAATTTGGGGGCAAAGTATTTCATTGAACTTCACCTCCAATAATAATAATAAAAAAAAAAATCAACAGCCCTCACCTTCATCTACACCTATGACATTGGAAGCCAATATAAGCCAGAGTCTTTGTTATATTACCAATGGAAGAGTTTCATTTCTGAGCTCAAAAAGAAAAAGCAGACAGAACTTTTGCTGTCCCAAACTGCAAGACTTTGTAAAGCTTAGACATTAGTCAATGTCATCCTTCTAAATCTCCTCTCAAACCCTTTCACAAATTGAGTTGTATTTCTTCTTCTTCTTCTTCTTCTTCTTCTTCTTCTTCTTCTTCTTCTTCTTCTTCTTCTTCTTCTTCTTCTTCTCATTACTGGTTTTAAAGAAGGAAAAGAACTGCAGGAGGGCTAAGCAGACACAGGAGAGCTCCGGAGCAGACACAGAAGCAGGAATAGATGGATGACTGGATAGGAGATTGTTGAGGAGAGGAATAGAAATGTCCTGAATGCTGCTGCAGCAGGGTGTGCTGACGTGAGGAGTGTTCCCAAACACAGTTAGTAGCGACTGCGGACCAACTGCATTACCATACCCGCGCGCACACGCACACACACACACGCACACACACACACGCATGCATGCACACACACTCGACTGACACGGAGCGCCTAAGGGAGGGAGCTGCTTGCAGCCATAGCTAAATAGAATGGGGACAGACTCTCCTGTTTTGGTCCTGAAGAGGTCACTGTGTACTTCAGCATTATTTGTGTGTATGAGAGGTGAAGTGTGCAAGCAGGTGAATAAATCCCTACATCTGACAGCAATAGTGATTTAGTCATGCTCTACAGGTGTGTGTGAAGCCATGCGTGCTTACCCACAAATGTTCTTCAGTAGTGTGTCTCCCCTACTCCTCTCTTTCTTTTTTTTTTCTGCCCCAGTCTAACAGAGCTAGGTGCATATCATTGGATCAGTAGCTGCTGCCTGCCACACTGTCCAATCACATCTAGGAGGAGAAAATAGAGAGAGAAAGAAAGAGAGGCAGCGAGAGGGAGATGGGGGAGGAGAAAGAAAGAAGGGAAGGGAGAGGGAGAAGGAGAGAGAGGGGGAGATTGATCATTTAAACGTCCTGGGCCCTGTGTTCACGGAAGAAATACCTACATTCCAACTATCTGTGCTTCCCCCTCACCCCCCCTCATCGCTTTCACGTTTCAGCGGACTGAGAGAGACTGGAGGGCTGATTCCCCCCACCATCACCACCACCACCACCTCTTTTTTCTTTTCTTTTCTTTCTTATATGGGTTATTTTCACCCAGGAGACGCGCTACCACCACAACATCTACCAGCAGGAGCAGCAGCAGCAGCAGCAGCAGTGTAGGAATATCTCCCCATATCCCATCCCGGGCACGTCGGATCAGCCGCAGCAGCGAAAACACGAGGCGATCATTGCGGTGGACTGGAAGAGGAGAACATGCACCGCGGGATCTCACTCCGCTCACCCCGGCTGGGTACGGTGCATCTGTCATTTGGGGATTCTTTCCTTTTCTTTCTTTCTTTTTTTTCCATTTACTGCAGCGGGAATGCAGATTGAGTTTTTGTGCATTTTGGTGTGTGTGTGTGTGTGTGTGTGTGGGTGTGTGTGAAAGAAAGAACGGGTGAAAAAAGCAGTAGAGTGTGTGTGTGTGTGTGTTTGTTTTTTTTTTTTTTTTGCCGTAGTCAGCTTCATTGCCGATAGAGATTCAGACGGGATATTCTGCCTCACTGGCAAGCATTTCCTCCCCATCCTCTTTTTTTTTTTGGTTGGTTGCTGCTTTTATCAGTTCTTTCCATATGAAAATAAACCAAGGGGGAGGGTGGCAGGCGGCGGGTCTGCCTTGATAAATGGAGCGTTATTCATCAGCGTGTGTGTGATCACCACTGGAATGTTAACTAGCACCTTGGACAGCCCCAATACGACCCAGGAAGAGAGGAGATAGTGATGATCATCGCTATATTCTGACACGACTGCAGCTTATAGAGGGGTATACGGCTGAGAGATCATTGTGTGTGTGATTGTATAAAAATTTCTCAGAGTGTGTGTATGTGCGGATGTGTTAATATTCTGTCTTCAGGCCCTCAGAGAGAGCCGGCTGGGAAGCAGCTGTGTATGTGTGTGTGTGTGTTTTAGATATAGAGGGAGAAAGGAGTGTGTGTGAGCATGAAAGGTGACCAGAACTACAGGCTGAATCCCATTTCCTGAGGTTACCCCCACCCTTAGTTCTGCTCTCCTCCCTCTGTCACTTGGCACCTGAGTTCTGGTAGTGGTCAAAATAAGATTGTCTTTCAAGATGCTGATGCATCATCATCTTGTACATAAACATACAGCTAAAAAAAATAAAAAGTCAGAACAGTAGTATAAAACTTGTTTATTTTTCTAAGTCAACAGAAAAAGTGAAAATATATATTATATTACATACCAAATCATATATTCAAAGTTCTCTTTTTTAATTTTAATTTTGATCATTATAGGCTTCAGCTATTAAAAAACCAAAACATATAAATAAACAAAAATAAATGCTTTTGTAAAAACAAGAATTAGACAGTCATTGGAAATGTTGCTGACTTGACAGTTGTCCAGCAGAAATTCGTTGGCATCCTCCATGACAAGCTTACAATCATCATTAACAAAGTCGGTTGGCACGGTGCTGTTTGATGAAAAGTTTAGTGGAAGGAAAAAGAGTGGCAGGTAAAAGCACACAATTAACAAGGACAACCACAGCCTTGAAATGACTGTGAAGCAAAATTCATTCAGCACTTTGGAGGAGATTTACAAGGTGTGGAGCGTGACTGGAGTCACTTCACACACACACACACACACACACGCACACACACACCACACACACAAGAGCCGCCACCCACAATATACCCAAGACATTGGCTACAATTTTGCAAATCCTTGTGTTAAGTCACTTCTGAAGTAGAGATGTAAATAAGGCTGGACTGTTGCTGAGGTGTCAAATGTCTTCCTTTTTTTATTTTAATATTCTAATTTACTATAGTGCACTTATAAACATAAATGACCTAATATGCCAGTACACATCATATAAAGCATTGTCAATCTTTCAGCAGACATCAGCATATACAATGTCTATGCTTGTTAAGGAAGATCAACAATATAATGCCAGATGTAATGTGTTATGGACTAAATCTGCTTTGATATATTCATTATTCATATTTTTAGAAAAATATACTGCCAAAATAAAAGACTTTATCACACTCATCTTCAGATTTACTTACTTAATGACTACTGAGAATATACACTTTATACCCTAGTATATAAACCAAATCCACCATAGTGATAGACATAGCAAGCAGACATAGCTTGTGGAGGAATGAAAACAATATCAAAGAACATAAAATGTATACATTTAACTGCACATCTAATGGTTGTTTTAGTCTAAATTAGAGAAAATGACAAAACAATTGAATTTGGGAGATATCCTATCTTTTTGTTTCTAAGCTAGACTCTGAAAAATCTCAGTTTTCAGAGGTGAAGGCTTTCCCCTTAAACCTCCCCGTTACCCAGAGGAACAATTGGGATGCTCTATCCTTGGTAACATAGGGTCAAAGGGTAGGAATCAGAGGTAACAGGGTGAAAGTTGATTCAGATTGTTGTGTGTGTGATGTGAAGGAAGAAACAAGGTGTGTGTGTGTGTGTGTGTGTGTGTGTGTGTGTATGTGTGGAGGAGAAATAAGTGTGTGTGTTCGTGTCGCATGTGTCCAGCCTTACGCTACATACAGGTCAGGAGCCCCGTGGTGCATTCAGGATTTAATTAAGCGTGTGACGTGACACCCACCCCCACACACACATACACCACCCCTTCCCCCAACAAGGTCCTGTGATCTGTGAAACAGTCTGTAGTGAGGATGTGACACAGCAGCAGCCCTGACAGCCCGACACCAAGTTAAGCTGAGCGGACAACATCTCGTTTGCCCCATCTATCACTTTCATATCTATTTTTAAAAGGACCAAGTAAGGTAGCTCAGCAAAAGACTGATGACATGTGTGTATCATACGTGTGTGTGTGTGTGTGTGTGTGTGAGGGTATTCCACTGGAAACTAATTAAATTCATCTTTTATTTCTGTCTCCCCCCCCCGTTCCTCCCTCCCTCCCTTCTCTATGCTTCCAGGAGGCAGTCTGGGCTTGTTATGGGGGTGACCGGAAGGAGAGAGTGACAGAGGAACAGTGATGCCACTGTTTACATAACGACACATTCACACACATGCATCAACACACGTATATACCCACAGACATGCATGCGGGCTCAAATTGCCAGTCCGGGACACACACGCTCACTTAAACTCTCCAGCACATACATACGTACACTCACAGGGACTCAGTGACTGAGTCACTGCACACTCAGAGGCAAAGACTCACTGACTCACATGCAGACACATACACAAGGGGAAAAGGTTGCTCTCAAGAGACAGGACTGCGTGCAGTGTGTGTTATGGGCCAAGCTGAGCAGCAGCTGTGCGTTAGAGTTGGATACCTCTGAGGGGTCAGCATAGACGTAACCCTCAACCTGCCTCCAGCACTTCACTCTACCCCCTTTCTCCCCCTAGTTTTCTGCCTAATCAAACCGTCATGTCTGAGCTGAGGACCAGCAGAACTATTCCTCCCTCCCCCTTCTCCTCCTCGCTTGGATTTCCATCCCTCCTCCTTTCCCTTTGCTTCTCCCTTTCTCTCCAGCCGACCTCTTTGTCGGCTGAGCAGACAGTGCCTGTTGTTTCCACGGCGCAGGGCCGCATTCGTGGCATCCTGACCCCTCTGCCCTCGGACCTTCTGGGGCCTGTCATCCAGTACCTGGGAGTACCGTATGCAAGGCCACCAACTGGGGATCGCCGCTTCCAGGCACCTGAGCCGCCTCTGCCGTGGCCCGGAATACGGAACGTGACACAGTTTGCTCCAGTGTGCCCGCAGGCTTTGGATGAGAGGAGCATGCTGGGAGATATGATGCCATCCTGGCTCACAGCAAACCTGGATATAGCAGCAACTTACCTCACTCACCAGAGCGAGGATTGTCTCTACCTCAACATCTACGTACCCACAGAGGAAGGTGAGTGAAGTGTGCAGTGACTTTACGGGGCTGGGGCGGTTAAATTTGCATGCACAGTTAAGGTTGGGATTACATGTTATGGTTTATGCCCTATGGTGAATACATGAGCTAAGAGAATGATACCTTTGACAAATGATTAAAACATGGCAGAGAGCTGTTGCTGCACATACTCAGGCTTGTTGAATAAATAAATAAAGGTTTTTAAAAATGGGCCTTGTTTTCTCTTCCCCTTCAACATGCCGCTGGTTAAACCGACGCTTAATATGCAGACACCTGCGTCAGTCGCTATGGGGTTTACGCATTTACTTGTGGAGGAAAATGGGAAGGACACAGGCTTACTCATGCATACATATTGGTTGATATAAATGCATGTGAACCCATGCACATGCACACTCAAATCAAGGACTGCACCCTCCGGCTTTTGGTGGTTAACTAATGTCACCTTGGTGATTTGAACACATTGGTAATCTGCCTGTCTATCTCAGACATCCACGAGGAGGGGGGTCAGCGGCCAGTGATGGTCTACGTCCACGGAGGCTCGTATTCTGAAGGCACCGGGAACATGATGGATGGCAGTGTGCTCGCAAGCTACGGCAATGTCATTGTCATAACCCTCAACTATCGCCTTGGAGTTTTAGGTAAAAGAATCACTTATCTCAGTTTAATACATCATTTGTGTAACCATATGCAGACTATTGTGTTGTTAGATAGCAAGTAGCTATAAATTTAGTAGTAGTAGCAGTATGAGTATAGTTTTGTATAAAATACTGTTCGAAAAAATAAACCTTAAATTCCCTTAAATGTATTCATTTTATGTAATAATTTCCTTTAGTGTTTATTGTTGCCATAGCAGCAATACAACAGTGTTGTTCTATTTATTGGAACTGTTTTGTGGGTGTCTGTTTTTTCAGATGGTGGAGGAAATCTGATTAGATCATATACAAAGTTATTAATTGGCATAGTCAAGCTTTTGTACTTCAGTAATTATAGGATTATAGAATTTTCACTGAAAAAGACCTTTTAAGTCAAGGTTTAAAGGTCTCATTAAGTTTCAAAAGGAATCTCTCTGGACCATTTCAAATTTACTTCCAATGGCTTCTTTGTCCTAAAGGACAAGTGCACAGAAAAGCTGTATTCCCTTTCATTCCTTGCCCTTACGCCATATCTGCACCACTTTAATTTGCTCGTTCATATCAAGGTTGCTGGGTTTCTCGTTCCTTTTTGTAATGCTGAGGGTCGGCAGAGAGGTAGCACTACTTCGCTCTTCAAACAGAGATTTGCTTAAAATGTCAGGTATGACCAGAGTTCAGAAATGCATTTCCAAGTATTTCCTACACTTTACCCTTTCGCTCTAGAACTTCTGGTTTACATGTATGCGAAGACAAATGGAAAAAGGTCTGTCATTTTCAGCTTCAAATTCCTACACATCAAATTACAGTGTAAATAATGTAATTCCCAAGTAAGACAAGCTACCACACATTGTTTTGGGGTTTTAAAATTCCATGACTTGATGTAAACGTGTGCGCTGCACAAATGTTCCTCCCTCTGCTATAAACATGTTATAGGAATATTGTTACCTAATTTAGTGCCATAATACATAGATTCTTTACCTGCATTGATGACCATTAACTCAACTCAGCCTGCTGAATGCTTGTATTGGGGTAGACGATTTTTAAATTGGAGTGGACAATTTTTGGAGTAAAATATATAGCTTTGTCAGAAAAACAATTGTAATGTGAAATGTAGTGTACTCTGATGTCTTACATTAATTAAAAAAACATTAATCTTAACACAAGTCATTTGCATAGCTTTACAGAGTATGCATGGATGCACTGACATTGTACCTGTATAAATGAAAAAAAAAAAAAAGAAACGGGCCAATTCATGAAGTACTTAAATTATTTTCCCTTTCACAGATGGAATGTGTTAATAAATAGTCTTTGTCATTTTGGATTTAGAGTGATAGGGCTTTGGAAAATGGAAAACTCTTAAAAATGAGACCCTTGTAACTGCATCACTTTATGCACCATTTAATTGCATTGTTGAGTAGCAAGGTGGCAACAAAGATTGCTCCACAGAGTGTAACAGTCCAGGATATGTCCAGTGTTCTGGAAACATCTGTGTGAGGTGAATCTTGAAGCACTGATTCCAAACAGTGGAATCAGCACCACTGGGGGTGATTTGTTGTGAATCTCCCCCAGACTCTTGAGTTTACTTTACAGTCCTCTCCCTGTTGCTAGAACACTTTCTTCTTCCACAGCTTTTCCTTCCACTAAACTTTTAAATAATGTGATGGGATACATTTGTATTGGTTTTATGTAATAGCCAGTGTCTTTAAGAAGCAACTTTGCAAACTGCCATGATCAACATGAACAAAAATAAGCACTTGAAAGATATTACCCCATGAATAATGTAAAAGTCTTACTTTTTAAAATTTAATTAATGAAATAAATTAACTTTTCATTGATATTCTAATTTATTGAGATGGGCCTATAGTTTGCGACTTGATTCAGAAGATTAATTCTGGCAGGTTGATAATTATCTTTCAACTCATTTCTCTATTATCCAGGGATTCTTAATGATTCATTACAGTTTTGTTTAAGGTGATTCTGCATGTAGATTTATATATATCTCAACACAACAGCTCATTTTTCTGAACAAATGTATACAATTTTCACCATCTGGGTTATTTAATCCTTCAATGAGCTATAAAAATGCTCAAACCATCAGTGATTTGTTTCTTACCCAGAGCACAGTTTCTCTCCCGCTATTCCTTCTTGTTTGAATGGAAACATGTTCAGCATCCCTTGTGGAAACAAAACCTCCCTGAAGCCATTTTTTCCTTCCACTACTGTCATCGAGTTGAATCTGATCCTTTTTATCTCCATGGCTCTTCGACTCATTGCTCTCTGAACAGAAAAAAAAAAAAAAAAATGTTGGATTCCCTTTGGTTTTTCTAATTTTAGTCAGCCCTACGAAGCCAAAGAGTTGAACAAACAGACCATCTTAAAATCCATTTAGGCTTTTTGTGGTTGCAGTGACCGGTGTGACATAGCTTAGGAAGGGGCACATGAGGGTTAAAACATTTAATGCCATAAAGCATCATTTACTTTGCTGTACTAAGAGCCGGAGTATTGAGTTGTTTATGCGAGCAGAGTATCTATGGCCTCAGTATGATTAAGTCAACCGGGCAAGATGCATATTCAATTGCCTCGGCGATATTGATATTTTATATAAAAACAATAACAATAACAAAATCTCAGGGGCATTGTTTCAAGTTTGTTTATCCATTAAAATGTTCTTTAAAAGCACAAAGCTGATGCTAATTCTGCTGCATGGAAGCATTTGAGGACTTTATGAGAGGTTCTGCTCTTAAAAGGACGCCACATCT
Source organism: Poecilia formosa (assembly GCF_000485575.1). NCBI lineage: Eukaryota > Metazoa > Chordata > Actinopteri > Cyprinodontiformes > Poeciliidae > Poecilia > Poecilia formosa. The sequence continues at coordinate 11,645 of NW_006800425.1, forward strand.
TTGACTCAGCTTTAATTAAACAGATAATGGTATTTTTTATTAGCCCACAGCGGTGCAGACAGGAAATGTGGAGAAAGACATGCAGTAAAAGGTCCAGCAGGCTTGGAATTGGTCTTGGGATTCGCTGCTTGAAGGCATTCATGCCCATGTGCCCTCACAGCTTAGCTATCAGGTCGCCTCAGGCGGCGCAGGTTTTCTTGAAAATGTATTGAACCTGAGTTGAACATTTTCTAAAAAAAAAGAGATTTAAACGTTGAAATTCAATGTTTTTTTATTAGATGCAGAGTTAAGGCTGACCTTGTGGAAAATTGCTGCTGCAGATGTGATCAACATTGTGAGCCAAACAAAGAACAATTCTACATGCTTATTTTTGTCCTCACCCCCCCCGTCCATTTTGTGTGTTTATGCCACCTCCAATACAATCTTCACCATTACCATCATCATCATCCTCCTCATTTCGAGTAGCAGAATCACCTTCCTCCTCCTGTTTTCCATCATCATGAGTGGATGCATGAGGTGAGCCCATTTACACAATGCAATACATTATTATGCCAATGATTTTTTTTGCCTACTCTGCAATATTCACCTGGAAATCAAATATGCCTCTGTGAAAATGTGAACTCCTTAAACAGTTTTAGTTAAATATGGCTTGAATGCATATAATCCTGTAACCATTCAGAATGAATATAATCCTGATATTTTCTTTTTTGCTTCAATAAAACATCTGATAAAATGCACAGAAGTGAAGTAATGCACTACTTTAGTCTTGCCTTCACGGTTATTATACTCTTTTTGTGCCGGAGGTTCACAGAAATGAGCTTCTGCAGTAATGAGATATACTGTGGCAAAATGAGCCATTAGGATCTTCTGTGTTTACTTAATAATGTCAGTAGAAGAGGGAATAGGAGGCGGCTGTGGGTGTGATGGCAAGCGTGTGTGGTTTTCTGCTTGTTGTAAGTTCACAGTATTGTGACTGCACCTTTGTGGTTTGATCCAGTCTAAGACCAAGAAAGAAAACCACATCTTTTTTTTTCCCATCTCATTTTTAAAGCTATGATAAATACAGTTCCTTGCAAAAGTATTTATACTCCATGAAATTTTCCACATTCTGTCATGATGCAATAACAAGGCTCATTGTGTTTTAAAGTGATATTATAACAGGGAAAGACCAGGTCAAAAAAGTGCATAATTGTAAAGTGAAAGGAAAAGGACACAGTGTTCAACATATTTTACAAAGAATATCTGAAAAGTGTACTTTCGCAATAAGCCCTTTTCACACAGGAACATGAGGATAAAATCCAATGCAATCGGTGTTACAACCTGTGGTAAAGTATTAACTCAGAGCGACTAATACCACACATTAAATATTTTCATTTATGCGTCTTCAATTTAGCGCTACTTTGTGTTGGTCTGTTACATAAAGTCCCAATAGTTTCTATAAAATACACAGCAGCCAGTGTGTGAAAAAGTAATAGCAGCATGAATATTTCAAAAGACACTATAAAGTTGCAGACATGTACATTTATACAGTCATGTTCAATCACTTAGAATGTTATTGAAAAGCCCACAAAGTTAAACACAATTTGTTTTATATCCATTAACTGTTATGATTTTCCAGCTTATAATTAACCAAAACATTACATTTAAAATCAGAATATTAAGTCAGACCAATAAGAAACATTTTAATGCAGAAATGTGGGTTTACTGCAAAAGCATGTTTAGTACCTGCTTAAAAGTTATTTTCAAACGGTACTTTTAATCTGACAGAAGAGATGACCTGGAACACATATTTTAGTCTACTGGGCATGGCCGTACATGTTTTGCAGGTAATATGACTTCCTTCTATCTCTGCCTGCCTGCAGGATTTCTCAGCACAGGTGACCAGGCAGCAAAAGGGAACTACGGCTTGCTTGATCAGATTCAGGCTCTGCGCTGGGTGAAGGAGAACATTGCATCCTTTGGCGGCGATCCAAGCAGGGTCACCGTGTTTGGATCTGGTGCTGGTGCATCATGCGTTAGCCTCCTCACCTTGTCCCACTACTCTGAAGGTAAGAGAAAATCATGCAACACAATTTCACTACTCACTGACGTTTAGTTTTCACTTGATTTTCTTTTTCGTATAGTATATGTTAAAAATAGTAAACAGAAATTGATGAGGACGGTGTATTCCGCGGAAAGTCGTACATTATACATTTGAAAATTATATATTTGGAACCAAGGTAAATAAGAGTAAAAAGCCTTAAATGCTACCTTTCAAATAAAATGAAATACTTTTTCTCTGGTTTTTACTTAAACCTTTACATTTCATGTTTTTATCACTTTTTAAATAAGTTTACATTTGTTTGCTGCAAATCATCTTTTATTTTGCTACAATTCTGTGATAACTCTTGATTCATTAGTTTTTTTTATGTATAGGAGAATTTTAATGTTTCACCATTTTTTTAAATTTACTTAGTTTAGCATATTTGGTGTGATTTCCTAAGGTCGTTTAATTACATGAAAAGTGGACCATAAATAAAACTCAACTGACTTGATATAATTCTCATACCTTTTATTTTAGTTATGTTGAGATTTGGATATCCATTGCATTCCTGTTCAATTTGTGTGATTACAAGTTATGCTTTAGACCTTGTTCAGTCTTTGAAACATTTCCAGTCGTTTTAATCTTTTAAATAACTACGCTTTTGTAATATACTTTATGGTAGAACACTTTAATATAAGTTCATCAGACCACAGGACATGTCTCCAAAACTTGGTCAATTGGCTTTCTAACTTGCTGTTGGAGAACTGGCTTCTTCCTGTCTGAGTGGCCTTTCATGTCATGTCATCCCAGGACTCATTTAACCCTGGATTCTTTTTACAACCAGCATCTTCTTTAGTCTTTTGCTTTTGTTCTGGCATCGATGCACACATTTCACACACACAAAAAAAGTGTACTCATCACAGTACCCATCTCCTTCCTGAATGGTACAAAGGCTGGACAGTAAAGATAAATGTATTTTAAGGCTCTTTACACCTTTTAACCAAAAGAATATATATCAGTGTACGTGTGTGTTGATGTACTTGTGTACAAAAACGTATTTGCAAAAGTGATCCTTTTTGGATTTATTGAATTTTTACTTTTTTTTGTATCAGATCTGTTCCACAGAGCCATTATCCAGAGTGGCAGCGCTTTAGCCAGCTGGGCTGTCAACTACCAGCCAAGCAAATATGCCCGGCAGCTCGGCGAGAGGGTTGGCTGTGGCATTGATGATAGCACTCAACTGGTCACCTGCCTCCAGGGCCGGAGTTTCCGTGAGCTTGTGGAACAGAACATTACTCCGGCCAAATATCACACTGCTTTTGCCCCGGTGATTGATGGCGACGTTATACCTGATGACCCTCAGATTCTGATGGAGCAGGGGGAGTTTTTGAACTACGATGTGATGCTGGGGGTCAACCAAGGCGAAGGCGTGAAGTTTGTGGAGGGAATTGTGGACTCGGAGGACGGTGTCACAGCCGAGGACTTTGACTTTGCCGTGTCAGACTTTGTGGATAGTCTGTACGGTTACCCAGAAGGCCGAGATACACTAAGAGAGAGCATACGGTGAGTATGAAAGTGAAAACCCATGTATGTTTAAGCATCCATGTGACATTCTTGGAAGTATGATTACCAGCTTTCCTGCTTAGAATTAATCGGAATAGACAAAAAAGGGAAAAGGGCCATAAATGGGTCCACATTATCCTCATCAATAGATGTATAATTTTATGTTGGAGGTATGATGAAATAGGTACTTGGCAAGCATTATGCAGATGCACTTTTTAGTGATGACCCTTAAGGTGGCTGAAGACTCCTTACAAGAAAATATAGACTTCTATATTTTTAATAATAATTTGTAGAAATGAAAGCTACAATTCAGAACTGAATCTCCAGTTGTTGTTGCTGTTTATGATCCTGAATCTACTGTTTCGACTGCAGCACAGCTTACTAATGCAGGATAGTAGAAATGAAGCAGTTTAAAAATCATGAGCTACTGCTTTAAGTACTATTCTTTTTATGTTTATTGATTTTTATTGAGTGGTTACAATGCATGAATGAGTATGAGATTCTTGCGGTATGACAACTTCAAATATCAGCTACTAATATATTATAATAATTATAGCTCATAGCATCAATAGTTGTTATAATACCAAGTAAAGCCTTTTTAGAGTAAGGCCAGGAGCAGAGATGTACCGATCGGGGTTTTATGACTGAGAGACGGCTTTTTGTAAAACTGACCTACCAATCCTAGCTTTCCTTGATGGTCTTAAGGTACTGGTTCATGAAATCGGGCCTGTCTGGACCTCACTTGGGGTTAAAAATCAACAAGTGCACGACACTGAGAGGACAAAAAAATCACAAAATGGATAATGGTGAAAGAATAATTATGCTGTCTATTTTAGAAGAGGTTAAAAAACAGTTCTTACAAATAGATAAAAGACAATGTGTTCACTGTTGACGCTATACCCCTGTGTAACTGACTTACATAAGGCTGACACAATGAACCTTAGCTCTGCCTCTGCGGTCTCTTCTGCTGCTTATGTGTCAGTCAGAAGTTGAAAAGTTTTGACAACCACTGTCTTAATAAACTATAAATAAAGCCTTTTTAAGTATTTTTATCCAGCCTTTCGCCATTAATTATAATTAAAAGCAGAGTGGCAAGTGTATGTTTCATGAACGGCTGCTGTAAAACAGAGTTTTACCATTATTATAAAACAAAGACAAAAAGATTAGAGTTGAAATTGGAATCAGTCCTTAGCATCTTCAATCAGAAATGAGCCCCAATAGTCTGGTTAATAGTATTAAATGTAAACAGTTATCTCTGTGTATTTCATACAAAGTGGAGATTCTTCCGCTAAGATAAACACATGGAAAAAAAAAATCCAAATAGCTGCCAACATTTCCAAATCCAGCAATCCTTGACAGACATCAAACAATAAAATTGCAATTGCGATGTAGCACAACAGTCCTGTTATCTCACTAAGCCTCTCAGTAAGCCATACAATCATCCTCTGCATAAAATGCAGTTTCGATCTTCTATTACTTTGCTTTCACATACTTAATTTTAAACTTAAGATAAATGAAAAATGAATCTAATTTTGGGTTTCCCTGAAGTAACAATTTCCACATGGAAGATCTGGTAAAACGCAATCCAGTGCTTTCCACTGAGGAGAAAAATACTTGATTTTTGAGGTTATGTTGGGCCACTCACCTGTCAGGGTCAGTCAAACTGAAAATCAGGTGATTCTAGTCCGACCCATTTCTCTTTAAATCCTTTACTGAAAAACATAAGCTGATATCAGCTGATTAATAATACAGTTAAGTAGCTAGCCTGCAGTTGGTTGCTTGTCAGACATGCATATTATAGCTTTGCAGCTGTAGTTTTAAAATACCAATACCTTTATGAGAGTGATGACAGTGTACTCCTTTTAGTTTGAACACAATGACTGGAAATGAGTTCAAACATATTTATTCTTTATGCCAGCCCACGGTGGCGGCTTTCAAAACACTTGGTTTTGAAACCTTGGTGTACACAATGCTTATGACAGGCCTAGTCTCAACCATTTCTTTGAGAAATAAAAATGATTGATTAAAGAATGTTGATAAACGTTTTTCAAGGTATAGGATAAAATTAAAGCAATGGGGGTTTGTGAGTAACATTTCTATTTATTGGGTCCCTGAAATTAGCAGGGTTTATGCAGTTCAAACGCAGCTTTGTCTTTTATCTTGACTTTGATCTTTGCATATCTGCTGATCTTTTGCAAAAATGAAACAGCTTGAAATCTTAATAATGGTCACAGATTAACACAAAAGTAAATTTTATGTAGCACAACCTTTTTTTATTTTTTTTTTTGAATGATGCTACAAAACAATGAAGCTCTTGATAGGGAATAATGTTGAAAGTACCAAAGTCTGCCAGCTGCAATTCTAATGCTCACAAATAAACACAAAATGCATTGATAAAATCATAGTTTACAAAGTAAGGCTAAATATAATTCCAAATATATTATATCTTTATTCCTGTACTTCGATTTAATGCAGACAAACTGAATTTTGCAAGCTGCTAACAAACAGCTCCTGAGGAGAACGCACCACTTCAATGCCATCAGGTGACAATGGCCTTTAGAAAAAATAGTAAACTATGAGATAAATAAAAATCCACCCTCACTGACGATAAACGTGTAGATAAAACAGCTATCTCTGAGCATTACAGTCCCAGATATATTGTTCACACAGCAACCGTAGCCCACAAACTCCCATAATTTACTGTGCATACAAAACTCTGTGTTGCCAAGTAACACAGTGATTGCTGGACTTCTTTCTGGACAGTAACATCCATTAGTCAATTTGTTGTACTCATTGGTCTGATCATCATTCTGCTCTCAACTCCTCTGTACTTCCTTCCTCCCTGCAGTAAAACCACCCTCTAAAGATTTCAGATACTCAGCTATATAATGTCACGATAGACGTGCACGATTAATGAATTTAGCATTTAGCCAGATTCAGTGAGCGCTTGTTGGTTATTTGTTGGTTGCACACACATTGGGTGTGTTTGGTGGAGCCCATTTAACTTGATCTGTCATTTTAGTTGTCTTCTCTCACTGTTTCAAAAAATACTCTGTCAGGCTAATATTTATTATTATTATTTGCAAGGACTTCCATGTAGATGCCGTCCTTTATTTTACTGTCTTTTAGCAATACAATGCTGTTAGAAAACTGCTTAGCCAGCACCGGCGTGACCACCCAGCTTGCAGTACTATTTACAAGCTGAAAGCTTTGTACCCAGTGAGCAGCAGGGAAGACCTAAAGTTCATTTGTTTATTTTTAATAACTTAAACAAACCATCTGTGACTCTAACTTTTGGAAAGCTACTGCATTAAATGCAAATACTTGACCATGTAGAAAATGTATTTAGGAGCACGATTTATTTGGTGTATGTGAAATATTTTGCTTAGTCAAGCGGCGATCTGATTTCAAATATGTTTTGTGAAGGTTCATGTACACTGACTGGGCAGACCGCGACAACGCAGAAACGCGGCGAAAGACACTAGTGGCACTTTTTACAGATCACCAGTGGGTGGCGCCAGCCATTGCTACAGCGGATCTCCATGCACAGTATGGGTCTCCTACCTACTTCTACTCCTTTTACCACCACTGCCAGAGTGATGCCACGCCACCCTGGGCTGATTCTGCCCATGGCGATGAGGTAAGACTCCTTGTGTCTTTCCTAATATTTACTTTTGATTCACCAAAAGAGATAATATTAGATGTTAAGAAAAAGAAAATATATCTGTAGATGTTTAGATACACTCACTATGAGCATGAATGTGATTCATTTTGGGGTTTTAATGATTTGTTTAAAATAATTTTTCAAAATGGAATGGTAATACAATAGACAACTTCCATAATTTTGGTGCACACATTTTAAATTATTAAGTATTTTCTACCTAGTATGAGAAAAATCAGATGATGGTGAGATTGTAATGGTATTATTAGTTCTGGTTTTTAGGGATAGTTGTTACATTTCCAATAAGGTTGAGGTTTACGTGTCTACAGAGCTTAATGTTTTTGCCCGCTTTGTTCGTTAAAAAAAAACAAACAAAAAAACAGTTTAATAATTTTCTGTTTGGTCCACATGCTAAAACCTGAATCCAGGTTTTAGCATGAAAACTGTGGAGGAGAAGATAAAAAAATCAGGTGTAGTCCTCCATCTTCATTGTTGCACCAGGTTTGTGCAAACTTCAGCAAGAGGCTGCCGCCACTGTGCTTAAAAGATTGTATAGTATTCTTGGGTTTAAAAGTTTTACCTTGACTCTCTTTCTGTTGTTTTGGCCCGAAAGCTCAATCTTTATCTTGTCTTACCGTAAAACATTTCACCAAAAGGTACTTACCCAATAACTGCAGCTAATTTCGTTTCCGCTTGGAGGTGTCAGTTTCAGAGCTGGTCTCTCGGCAAATGTGACTTTTAAGTGGCTTCATAGTGTTTCAGCATCTTCCAGTGTGTGATAAACTTGAGCTTAAGTGGAAACTCGGTTGCCCCTTGAGCAATATAAATAATGACATTTAGCATCAGAGAGTTAAAAAGTTGGACACAACTGAATGTTTCAACATAGCACAGATCCCAAAACCACGTAAAAACAGTGGAATAAATCAGGCTAACATTTTAGGCTCTGGAAGGGTGCCAACTTCAGCCCTATTAAACTTGTTTGGACCATGCTTCAAAGCTGAATTACTGTTTCTGATAAGAGAAGTGGCCAAATACTCTAGCAGAATTAAGTTACAAGGTTGTTGGCTCCAAAAAGGATGTACTTCATCTACGGCTTTATAAGGGACATTCATCCAAATACAAATCAGGGAAGGTGAATGTGTGTATTTGAGCCTGTATGTAAGATTTCGATCCTGCATTGATGCTACACAATTCACAAGTCCAAACAAAAAAATAAAACAAAACAAAAAATAATCAGTTTAAATACATCAATTAAAGCCCTTAATGAATAAGGGCTTTATTCAGATGAGTGTGATCAGGCACTCATCTGTGCCTGATCACAGATCAGGCACAGATGAGTGCCTGATCTGTGATGATCTCAAAACGAAACAACTCTGCCTTTGTAAACAGATTTACATCTGTTTTCTCACCTTTACCCACGTGTCAAGTACAACTTTAATATTTAAAGTACACACAACTAAAGGCATACATCAACACAGGTTAAGTGCACTACTACCAAATAAAAGTTAATTTATGAAGCTAAATGAAAAGAGGAGAAATAATACTCAAGAGCATTTGGGAAATGTCAGAAAATAATCCATCGGTTGATGAACTCTTCGGAAATTGTTCAAAAAGCTTCACAGCAGAAATACTCAGAGTTGAACCAAATCAAACTAAGTTGAACATTTTTCCTTCCAACAGATGTTTGTTTTTTAGTTTAACTGTACAAAATAGATGTCAAATAAAGTTGAACAAACTATTGAATTATTTTCCTTGGACTATGTTTTGATACTTTCTACTGTGGGTGTGGGTTCACTTTTTATGTGCAACTAATAAAAGCTGAGGCAGGCAAAAAGGTGCAAAAAAAAGAGATAAATTTAAAATTCTGCTTGAAAAATACAAATATGAGATGTGTTTCACAGTTGGCTTTTATAATTATCAGAGAGCTATTCTAAGCAAAAGGCAAAACAAAGCAAAAAAAGGCCCTAATCACCTGCTTTAATTACGGCAGAGTTGTAATTACTGCAAGGAATATCTGAACAAGAACAGTACCAAGCTTAGAAAACAGCAGTTGCTGGATGCACCATCAGTTGTACAAGTACTCTTAGAGATGAAAAGAGTTTTAATGTACTTAATTTGCTCTGTGCGATTCCTCATCTCTTCCCCCCTCATTTTCATTTGCTTTGCAGTGTAGGCAGTTGTTTTCAATGCGGAAATTCTGAACATTTTATTCACATTTTTCATTCATGTGGGCTTTTCTGAAGTCTGCAGAGAGAGAAGGAGCTGAGTTCTAATTTTCTTTTAGGCTACTTCAAATACAGTCTTTTGAGTGGTTATGAAATTTTAGCTCACTGATGCTAAAAATGTTCTGCTTTAAGGCTTTAAGCATATTCTCTAAAAGAAAAGAAGTATCTACTGTCTTCTAGGTCTGACTTTCAGCACAATCCTTTTAAATCTTCAAATGAATTAGAGGCTTTAATTTAAGTTCATTTACAGATTGTCTTGTTTTAAGCAGGGATTGGATGTATTGCGCAGTTTAATCCAGCGTGTGTGTTGGTGTGTGTAGGTGCCCTACGTGTTCGGCGTGCCCATGGTGGGTCCCACTGATCTGTTCAACTGTAACTTCTCCAAGAACGACGTGATGCTGAGCGCAGTGGTAATGACTTACTGGACCAACTTCGCCAAGACCGGGTAAGCTGAAAAAGGTTCAGTGATGTGAAACATGAATCAGACGGAAAATCCCACTGACGGGGTTTTTCATTTTCTTCATGCAGCAAAAACTCATGAAAAACAAAGCATCTCTTCAGCTAATTAGCTTTACTGCGATATCAATATCTAATCCTTGCCTACGAGGAGAAGAGGTCTTATTTTAATGAATGAAGGCCCAGACATTTAATCACATTTTCGGATGTAAAATAAAGTGTGCTGATTGATTTTTTTCCTCCTCGTTTTTTTTTTTTTTTTTTTTTGTATGACTTCACAGAGACAAGGGTTTGGCAACATGCAGTGTTGTTTGTGTCAGTGTGGACAGCTCACTCTTGAATTTACAGGAACAAATCTCATCCAAGCTTAAAATGAGACGGCCAAGATTCAAGTCAATGTTGTTGTTAAGATAAACAGCTTTGTGCCTCTTCGCTCTGCAGTTCTTAATACGCTAGCTTTAATTCTTTGGGCTAACTCAGAGTGATTCATATCGCATATTTTAATACACATCTTCTTTCTTATTGCTAACTGACATTCAGGGTTGCATTTATATTCATAACATATATTTTATTTTGAAGGGGAGTTTCCACTACGAAAACTGATTTTTTTAAAAGCAGAAAACAGTGTTAATAGGAACAAGCAATGAATTGACAGGTGAGGAATGTGCGTTGTTTTTCCTTCAAAGCGTCTCAGGGTGATGAGGAGATACTTATTCAAATAAAATCATGAAAGAAGCACTGCAGATTGTTTTGGCAGCGGTTGCACCGTGATGTTCTGTCAAAGTCTTGACAGGCCTTTTCATTTTTTTTTCAGGGGCTTGAAGTAACCTACTCTCTCCTTTTTTCTACTCGATCATTTCTGCGGAACGGAGTGCTTACTCAAAATGTTAAATGAAAAAGTACTGCCTAAAGCTAGAGGATTCAATTTATTAAACTGAAAATGAAATTATCTGCCTGTGGCTTAGAGAAATATAAGTATAGAAAAAATACCACTTTAAAACTTTAGAGATTCGACATTATATACAGTGCCCTGCAAACATCTTAAACCTTATTTATTTTTTGTTAATATAACACAATAGACCACAATGTACATTTTATGTGGTAGACCAAAACAAAGAGGTGTACACATGCAACGTGGAAGAAAACACATTCATGGTTTTCTACATATTTTACCAATAAAGATCTCATACAAGGAAATTAATCTGCATTTATCCACTTTACTCTGATTCCTCTAAATAAAATCCAGAGCAAATAACAATCTGCTGAAGTCACCTAAGGCCTCACTGGTTTGTTAGAGAACCATAGTGAACAAACAGCATCATGCAGAACAAGGAACACAGCATGCAGACCTCAGATACAGCTGTGGAGAACTATAAAGCATAGTTAGGTAATTAAACAGAATCAGAAGCTTTGAATGTCTCATAAAATACTATTCAGCTCATCTGTTTAGTAACAATGTTCTTTCATTCTGACTGGGACTTGCGGGCCAGTCTGGTTCTTATTTCCATCAGTTACTGGGTGAGAGGTATTTAACATAAAAACCTCTTTTATGCATCTGCTTTTCATTAAACAGCTAGCAAGAAGAAAGTAGCCATAAAGAATGCTGTCAAAATGTCCATCTGCCATCAGGCAGTTATTTTAGGGACACCTAAGACAGCACGCTATAAAAGAAAGTACTCTTGTCAGATGGGACCAAGTCTGAACATCTATCCCCACAGGAAAAACATTTTGTGGTTGAAACCTGGCAGTGAACAACACACTGGAAACACCCTACCCATATGAAACATGGTGGTGGCAGCACCATGCTGTGGAGATGTTTTTCTTCAGCAGGGACAGGGAAGCTGATTAGCGCTGATGGGACAATGGAGGAAGTTAGTATAAGAAGATATTTTTAAAGGCTGCAAATTCGGACTGAGATGGATTTGGTTTGGTTTTCTGTGGCCAAATCAATGTTGAGATGTAGAATGAATTGCCAATCTGTGTCATAGCCCTCCTTCCAAATCTGATTGAGTTTGGGCTATTTTACAGCCATTTTTCACATTAACAACTATTTGCAGTAATGCATTAGTTGATCTACCACATGAAACCCTAACATTTTACATTGAATGTTATGTTCATTATGTGAACACGTTGAAAGGGTGTGATTACCTTTGCAGGCACAGGTAAGACTTTTGTTTACTCTATCACCCTAAAAGACAAATATAATAGCTGAGGATAAACCCTCAGAAGTGAGAAATTACTATTAATTAATTGAATTGAGGCTCCCTCCACTGGAATCTTTTCAGATTTATAGAGTCATCGTCAGTGTAACTGCTAATCTAAACAAACAGTCTCGCTCGCTGACAACATAAAGAATAGGAAAAGTGCTTTTAGAGATTTAACTCTGACGTGTGAGTGAGAAAGAAAAACAGAAACGTATCTCTAATGTGGATGCACTAAAGCAGTGACATCACATTAGATTTGCAGTTTCCAGCACAGCTTGAATTATCATTACCACCATAGCAAGCCGCAGAGCAAAAATCACCAAAGGAGGGATGTGAAGAGTTCAGTCCACCCTTCAATTATCAATGGGGAACTACTTTCTCTGAAAAAGAGATTCCACTCTGCTGAGAGCGCCACAGACGATGATGGAACTCTGCGACAGCTCAATTTAAGCGGCGAGGCGACGCTCCCAGATGTATATTTTGTGAGCTGCGTGGGCGTATCAATCCTCGGCTTGTGCACTTGCTTGGGTGTTGGTCGGGCTTCCCACTATGGCAGCATTTCTGCTCTGCTCATACAGCAAAATCAGCAAATGACAGTTTAATTTCAAAATTGGTTTAGGTTTTGTAACAGTATGACTGCTAATGCAAATACTGTATGCTGATTGATGCAAATATGTTGTCAGACGAAAATATTAATGTTACTTGATATTTTCACATTCGTGAAAAACTAACAGCTCGTTTTATTTTACTGGGATTTTATGTCAAAGATCAACACAAAGTCAACACAAAGTGGTATATGATTGTGAAGTGTGGGGGCGGTGGGTTAAACATGGTTTTCAACATTGTTTGCAAATAAATCCTGAAAACAGTGACACACATTTGTGTTCAGGCCACCCAAATCAACACTGGTGTTGGTTTATCACATAAAATCCCAATAAAATACATTGAAGTTTGTAGTTATAATTTGGCAAATTGCTAAAAAAACAATAAAAGTTGCAGGAAGTCTGTGTTCATGTCTCAGGAAGATGGACTTTTTTCCCCCTTTCTTTTTTTTATTATTGTAAATAATAATATCTCTCATAACAATACATGTTTTTATTACTAAATGAATCTTTTTCTTACTATAAATACCTGAATGCATATCTTTGTTTACTCTTGCTCTCTCAGTCTTATGTGTTTGTGCTGTAGCGTGTCCAACTATTACATAACCAGAAAAAGTCAGTGATCTACGCATCTACACATAAATCACCTTGGAGTGATTTATGTGGAAAAAAAAAATCCCACACCAAAAACAAAATGTATCCTTTGAGAATTTACTTGCCAGTAGTTTGTTCCATGTCACCTTGATATTGATTGGATGGATGTCAGTGTGAAATTGTTGGCCAGCTTTGAGAGAAACAGTTCCCTCAGAGGAATTTGGCCCAGCTAAGAAGAAGCTCAGAAGCTTTTTTGGACTCCCCTAGATTTAAGAACTTCAAAAGAATAAATACAAATATAAATAGTACATTTTCAAAGAAAAAAAAACCATCTGAACCACACGAGATTGAACATGATGCATTAGAATAATTCTATTTGATCTTTATTGCATCATTTTATCTAACGTAAATTTATGCATTCAAAAAGTTATCTGAGTCCATCGAATCCTTAAGGACCAAATAGATGTCCCAGTTAAGTTTCTACTTATTTTAGTGAATACTAGCTACTTTCAAGTGATCATTGGTTAAAAGTATGATAACCTATAAATATTTATAATCGGTTCATCTGATTATAAAAACTAAAATCAGTTATTTCGTCCGAAGCATTAACTTTTACCTTTTCACTGAGTAAACAGTTGTACATACAAAGAAGAACATGGGATGCCTTTAATATTCTCCAGAAGTATGTTTTTTTTAAGAAAATAAAATCAATATTGGAGAACATTTCACTAGAAAGAATTATAAGATCAGAAAATGCTGATCGGCTCCTAGCTTGCTGCTGACTTAGGAAAAACTTGAGAAAATAAAAGAAAAAGTTTCTCAACGCCAGAATGATCATCATTAAATATTACTTAAGTTATAGTAATCAATGCTGCCCCAAAGTTGTTATTATTACTTTATGGCAAAATTTATGACAAAGTCATTTTCAAAGGGAAGACAATTAAGGAAAGTTAAGGTTGGAAGCTTCTGACACACCAGATAGCATACTAGCGCTTAATTCAAGAAATAATTCAGCAAATTTAAAATGAGACATTTTAATTCTTAAAACTGAAAAAGCTCACTTTGAATGTTCTCACAATGATTTACCTGTCAGTATTTTTCCTTCTTTCAGGGATCCAAACCAGCCAGTTCCTCAAGACACCAAGTTCATCCACACAAAGCCCAATCGCTTTGAAGAAGTTGCTTGGTCTAAATACACCCCCAAAGAGCAACTGTACCTCCACATCGGCCTCAAGCCGCGTGTCAGAGACCACTACCGCGCCACCAAGATCTCCTTCTGGCTCCAGCTCGTTCCTCACTTGCATCATGTTAATGAACTCTTGCAGTCTGTTTCCTCCTTCACGCACAGTCCCTCTCCACAAGACGATACGCCTTATTCCTACACCAAGCGTCTATCCAAAGGTTGGCCTCCTATAAGCACACGTCATCCAAGTTCGCAAGGGGGAACGCCACAGCCTCCGGAGTCCGCTTTGGGCCAGGACGGAGGGGAAAGTGGAGTTCGGATCCCAAATGAGGACTACTCGACTGAACTCTCAGTTACGATAGCAGTCGGAGCATCGCTGCTGTTTCTCAATATTCTTGCATTCGCGGCTCTGCTTTATAAGAAAGACAAAAGACGTCTTGAGCATAGAAGACCACGTCCGCTGCCTCCCCCTAGAAGAGACATAACTCCTGCAGATGTTGCGGCCCACCTGCAGGGGGAGGGGCTGATGTCATTACAGGTGAGTAATCTTCTGTCCATTTCTAGAATAGGCCCATGTGCGCCTTCTCAAAGCTGATCTAATTTAACTGGCTGTGTTATGAGTTTGATATAGATTCCTGTGTTAGGTTTTCCACAAAAATTGTTAGAGCAACAAATAACTAATGTTGAGGTGTGGGTTTAGTTAAATTCTGCTTAAATAAGTGGATTACATTTATAAATTATCCAACCAGTAAAAAAATCAACCACATAAAGTCGATTAAAACTTTATTAAACTCTGTTAAAACTCTATTAAAAGAAAAAGTTTAACTTCGGTTTTGTGATCAATGTAAAAAATAATGACAATGAGAATAAAGTGGACATAATATCTTGAAGAAAAAGCAAAAATTAAACAGCTGTTAGCTAAAAGTAACATAATTCTAGTCCTTTGTCCAATCCAACAACCTGGGTCACATTTTTTGACCCAGTGTTTCGCTAAAAGTACTAAACATCTGCCCTGACAGCATAAAGTTATTTATTTGTGCTAAATAAATAACTCAACTCTTTGTGTGTTAATTAATGAGTTTGACAGCACTTTAATAGCAACAAAAGTTATACAGAACTAGTCAAGCGCTGACATTAAGTCGGTTGAGGCTGTGAGGAAAGATTTACTAAACTCTTGGCCTGCCGGAAGCACAGCTGCAGGCAGATCTCTCTTCTGACTCACAGCCTGTCATCAGAGGATATTATCAGTATGAAAATGAGCGAGAGCGTTCGGATGGGTGCACGTGTGTGGATGTACAATGGCTTGAATTGCGGAAAATTGCCTCCAATTCATTCACTGAATGTTTCAACTGTATTTGCTGTGTTTTGGTTGAGTGACGCATTTTACATACTTTTTATGCCAGACAATTTCTAATAATTTGCAATTCAACTGTATTGCTCAGCATCACAGCTGCTTAGACAGTCTGTTCTGTTATTTAAAAAGTGTTTTTTTTATATATTATGTAAGAAAAAAAAACATAAAAACCCTTTTTTACACACAGCATTGTGATCCATGTTTGAGTTGAGGACTGATATGCTAATTAACAGGTTTCAGATGCAATTTAGGCATTGCTGGAATAACTTTTTAAGTTTTATAGTCTGTAAACCAGTGATATTAAGATACAGTGTGTGTTTGTTCATTTGATTAATAGCAGAGCTTATATGAAGTGACCGAAGGACATCTAATGTCGCTTGAATGGATGGACCAATTGCAAAACTGCTAATGAAATAAGAATAGTTTTTTTCCTCTTTACTGGCTGGCTTAGTGCTCAGTAGATACAAAAATCCAATTATTGTTTTCAATTTGTGAACGCACCATAACATAGGAGCTAATATGAACTAATAATGTGATGTCCTCACTATTGATATTTTTAGAGATGAATAAATCTCAATGGCAGCTAATTGTGAGCTTCAAATGTCTTTAAAATTATGTAAGAGGAAGAACAAGCATTAAAACGGGCCTCTAAAAACAAAATTATTTTTCATAAATTTATGACTAATACTCATTCCTGTCAATTCTTTTGTAGTGCCAGTTAATTTATAAGTTATCTTATAAATAAAGATTTGCTAGGCTAATATTTATTTGAATTTGAAAATTAATACATTTCCAGCAAAATCATTAAGGTGACTTAGCAGATACGAATCAAGATAAATATCTGATTATCATATTTACCATTTCAGCAATCTACTTTGAATTGGAAAAAGATACATATTTAATTTGATCCCTTTTAGTGTTTTGGTGTTTGGATAAAAAAATGAAATGGTTAAATAATCATAATCTGGTTTGCCAAGATGATACGTAGCAGCGTTCTCTCATTATATTTTTACTAATGCGCCCCTTCATTTTCTGATTAATAAATATAAATAATAAAAAATAGCATTAATATCAAACTTGAGCAAATTATTTTTATTTTTAAGGTTCATTGAAGTTGAACCATTGTTCTGTCGTCAAAAGCCTAAAATTATTTCCATCAGTTGGCACCGTACGCTGACTGACTCTGCATTTATTACTGAAAATGTTGTAAAAACAAATCTCTAAAATTCATTCATTTTTTTCTTTATCTTCATTGTGCTTACTTTCCTGCCATTCATGTTTCAGGTGAAGCAGCTCGAGTGTGATGTAGCGTCAGCGGACGAGCGGAACAACGCCCACCACCATCACACTTTGGACACGCTTGATGCCCTGGACGGTTTGGACACCCAGGACATTTACAGCACGCTGGACACTGTGCGGCTCACCTGTCCACCTGATTATACCCTGACCTTGCGCCGCTCTCCAGATGACGTTCCCCTCATGACCTCCCTGACCCCGGGCTCGCTGCCAGTGACCCCGGGCTCACACCCTGTTACTCCTGCAACACCAATGACCCCAATGACACCAGGATCGGTGGCTGGGATGAGGATGGGCCACCCTCACCAGGGATACACACACCATAGCCCGTATAGTAATACACACTTGCCCCACACACACATCTCCACGCACACACACTCCACCACACGCGTATAACCGCAGCCAGACACTGACAAACACACAGATCTACAGCTCACAATCCAACACACGCACACACACATACACACGCATATTCACACACATGCATAAAACAGACTGAAATACCTCTAATAATTACCCTGCAGGATTGTTACAGATTGAACCACAGAGAGACTTCTTTCAGAATGAGAAAGCAGACGTGTGTGTGCACGTGTCTGTGTGTTGCATGTTGGGTAACTGCAGTTAAACTGGGTTCCCCAGAGACACAACTCTGTGCAACCCAATATGTCAAGACCTGCTCTGGATTTTAAATCAGCTTTTTCTACACCTGAGGAGGAAGATAAAGATTGCGCGGGTCAGTTCTGGCTCTCTACTACCACACCTGAGTGACTGTCCTGGGAGCGAGGATATCAGATGCAGATGTAGAAACGAGTGGAGAAGTACCACACACAGACTGCTGATGTCAACTTGAACAACCTGTTAAAATGTGAATGTAGCATTTTTTTTCCATTAAAATAGATCAAAGGCCCTATCTGCCAAGGATCCAACTAAGCTAAGATGGAAAGAAAAGAAAAGAAAAAAGCAAGGGATGGTTGTAAAAAAAGATTTACAAGAGAGGGATTAAAAAAACTATATCAATCGAAGGAAAAAAAATTGATTGTAAGGGAGATAAAGATTTTGTTGAGTGAGATTTGACAGCCAGGAAAGAGGATAGAGATATAAAAAAACAACATGGAAAGTATGCCAAGAGACAGAGGTTAGATTCAGAAGAAGAACGGGCCTCTGAAGCGTTGCCAGACTCCCTGAAGAGTCACTCTAACCAGCGATGTGTCAAACTCTTGTAAATAGAATGGAAAGATACAGATATATTATGATTTATAGCATTTACCTGCTACTTGCATTAAAACATGACTTATTTAACCACATTATTGCTTTCATTTCAGATATTAATATATTATTGTATAGATGTCCTAAAGCAAGGCTGGTTGTCTTTCCATCTCACCTGCTGTAGTATTTACACAGTACGTTGATATAAAAGCTACATTTGCTATGCAGAATCATTTTAGAGATGTTTTTTTTTTTTACCTATGTGACCATATAGATACTTGTTCAGCAGCTGAACTATAGAATATTTTCACATCATCCTGCCATTTTTTTCTTTCAACATTGATCAATGAGCTAGTACTGTGTAGATAATGCAATATTGGTTTGATGATTAAGCACCAGCCAAAAAAAAAAAAAGAAAAAAACATTAACCCTTTGACCCTTTATCCCGTTGTCCTTGATTGTTCTGACATGATTTTCTTTTCTGAACCCCAACTCATAATGAGGTTTTTGAAAGACAGACAGATGGTGATGATTAAAGTGGCCCAGAATTTTACGTAATGTCTAAAAAACTCAATGAGGCATTTTTTCTTGTATAAGATCCTTAAAAAGTAATTGAATCTATGAAACTTCTTCACTTTTTTTCATGTTACAACCACAAACTTTTTAAAAATTATTTTACAGAGTAGTACATCATTGGAAAGTGGAAGATTTGTCAACTTTTGATGCATTTACAGCTGTAAATCTTTTGTCATTGTCAGCTTTGCACAAATAGAAACTTTCTGTTGTTTTAAAGAATTAGTTTTATCCATATTTCTTTAAAAAAGAGCTCAAATTTGATGAACCATTAACTGTTAGGTTTTAAGTCCACAGATTCTCAATTGGATTTACATCTGGACTTTGACTGGGTCATTTTAACGCATTGATCTGATTTGATGCAATTATATATTACATATCAGCTTACATATTGCCATTGGCTGCATCTCAGATCAATGCCGTCTTTGCACTATTTCTTGGTTTAGGTGAAGTTTGCACATTAGATTTTACTTGAAGGTGCCAGAGTAAATGTGGATCTGCAGTTGTTTTTTGAAAGAAAAATTAAAATTAATTCATAAATTGTCTTCCATTTTGCAATTTTGAACAACTTTGTGTTGAAATGTTATAGTAAAGTATTTTAAAGTTTTTGGTTTTAACATAAAAATTTACAAATGCTTCTGAAAGGCACCGTGCCCTTGATATTTACACTTCGCGAAGAGCCGCTGTTTTTCCAAGTTGTTCCCCTGATTAAACTACCTGGTGCTGGCAAAAAATCCTGGCCCTGATTAAAAAAACTTCTCTAAAATCAATTTTTTACAGCTTGAAGTTGGGTTTACTTTCCGCGACCTTGGTTTGGAGCAAGCTTTGATTAATGAGGTGAAGATAAAGTAGCTCTGGGTTATAATGAGAGCAACGTAACACTGTAGGAAAACAAGGCTCCAAACATGCTGCTTCCTAAGCCTTAATATCCTCAAACAGGATCATTTTTTTTAATTAAAAATGTTGGATTAAAACAAACCTATCTCTGAAATTCTGACCATCATCTTGTGGACATATTGACAATACTGAGGTTTTTGTTGTTGACTTCACTGTGAGTGTAGGAGGGCTTTATGGTTGTTACTGGTCTTAGTCATTAGCAATAGAGATCAAGCATTTCTCAAATCCATTACAAACAATTTCCATGCATAAGTAAAGTATTTAACATAAAGAGCTCCCATGGAGACCACATAAAAGGCTTTTGCTGTGCTCCAGTTAACCAAAATGATCATAGGACCCGTAATGACTTCAAATCCAGTAACTCAACCAAGTGCCCGAGCAAAAGATTTGCAGCATTTATGTATTATTCTGCATTTGTTTCCCAGCCCTTTTCCTTCATCCAACTTTAGTCTGGTCCTTCCATCCCTTCTCCTTCCCAGCCTTAACATGTGTGACCACAAGCAGCTTTGTCACATTGAGACCTATATAATCTCTGCTCATCCTAAGTAACTTCCTCATCAGTTTTCCTCAGAGTTTTTTTTAGTCACTTGTTAACCGAATATGTGAAAAATTTAAAATTGCTGAAAACTTTGTGGCGAACAAAAAACTTTTTCAAAACGATACAAAAACAATATTTAAAGGATGTTTGGATGAATATCTGTTTCTTCTTATGGGTTTGCCGTCTCAGCAGACGGATGGCGTGTGACGAGCCTAAAACATTTCTGCTGCATTTTTGAAAAATAAAAATATCAGTATTTTACAATTTTTTTGTGCATTTTACATTTTTACTGTCCCTGTTTTAATATGTATGGCACTGTTTAAATTAGATATTGCTTACTTTAAAATTAATTTGCTGTGGGCATTTTCTTTATGTAACGTTGATGGTTCTTTTATTTATAGCACTTAGAAAATCTTCAGAGTATAATGCAAGTAGCAGATCAATAACATATGGGCAATGTAACAAGAAGCTTATGGTCATGTGTTGTTTGTGGATGAACATTGAGGTTGGTAATATAACTGTGGCCTATGCCAACATGAAATTCACATCTAAGTCCACAAAAATGGACATCCTTTAATCAAAAATTAAAAGAAAAACAAAACTATTCTGTCCAACAAAATAGAATTCAGAATAAGTCTGAAAACGTATTTATTCTTTCCATAAACATAAATTCATTGATGTCACATAAATTCATTGATGTCATCAGCAAATCTAAAAGCAGAATATTTATTTAGTTTAATCCCACATTCTGCATAAAAATATTTAAATATTTATTCCATTTCAAACATAGCCATCATATTTGTACCAGTGAAAAGATTCTCCCCACCTTGAGATTTTTGATCTTTTGATGCTATGAACTGACTGTGGTATGTTTATTACACAACTATTTATATCAAATACCCACTAATGTTTACATTTAGCTTTACATTTCTAAGGACGCCCCACTGAGGAAATATCACAGTCTGATACTTCTTTAAAGTTAAGAAAATCAATACTACGCATATAAGCATAGCTCATGTATTAGCTTAACTGTGCATTAATGTAACACCTGCTGTCCATAGGCTTTACACTTGCTAATTAATGATATCTAGGGCACAGCAGTCTGTCCTATTTGTGTTTCTTAGACAGATATTTATTTCCAAATAAAGTCCCTGCAGGTCAGCATCAGCATGCTGCTTCAACACAGTTCACTACTGTGGCTGACAGGTGCAAATGCACGGCAATGGTTCAACAAATAGTGGAACGCTGCAAACAGGTGTAAACACTTAACTAGGAGGCGCTGAATCCATTAGTACAGGTGCTTCACTGTTTTCTTTATTACTGTAAGCATTGTAGAAAGATGATCAGAATGAATGTTGGTCAAATATGTGGAGCAAACTAGCTTGAAAGCACAGCTCTTCACATATATTTAAATAGACTCATATTGCACTTCTTTGCAATACTGTGCAGACACTGAAAATGTGATGATGATTAAAGTCAAAAATAATGTAAAGCTCTACCTGAGATTGGATAGGATTGAACTGCGTCTGACTGAAGTCACTACTACAGAGGCAATTAGTAGACACAAATGTAAATCATAATGAACCATCACCAACTGTCAGCTGGCCAAGCAGACCTTGTTAGATGTCAACAAACTAAACTCATGGCTGACTTCCAGACCAGATTGATGTCTCCTACATTGTGTCCCTCCTCTAATCCTATTAACTCCACTTAATTTGATTTGTGGAAGGCAGCATGTCAGAATGCATGAGTTGAATCCATGACCAGGTGTTCCTTTGCTTAATGTCAAGGCCTGTTAGGAATGGTTCAGAACTGAACACACTCTTGCTTTGTATATCTTGGCAACTATTACCTCCGCAGCAGGCAAGTCAAAGGTCAATTAGAAACAGAAGCACTTTTGTTAGTTTGTCTGTTTAGATGTTTCTTATGTGTTTTCTCCATTTGTAGATAACAGACCTCACGGTGGTTTGTTGTTGTTCCAAGTGACTTTTTAAGCCTTTCCAGACTAATAGATGTCAAGGGCTTTGCCTTTTTTCCCCCCATATGTTGTTTAATTCGTTTTAATAATGTGTTACTTTTTGAGATTTTTATTTACTCCATGTTGTCAGGCTGGTTATCAAGTTAACAAGCCTGAGCTTTGCTACTGAGATTGATCAATCAGAGCTAAATTGTGGTCCATGAGGCAAATGGTATTGTTGGTGGGTGGGTGAGTCGGGTGGTCCTTTCTTGACATAAAAGCAGGTTGTCTTGGATTTCACTCCTCCCTCAATAAATGAACATTTTATGTTAATAGAAAGTGATATATCTGCTCGGACTTGTAGTAGAGAGAGGGGAAAAAAANGAAGCATTAACTTTTACCTTTTCACTGAGTAAACAGTTGTACATACAAAGAAGAACATGGGATGCCTTTAATATTCCCCAGAAGTATGTTTTTTTTAAGAAAATAAAATCAATATTGGAGAACATTTCACTAGAAAGAATTATAAGATCAGAAAATGCTGATCGGCTCCTAGCTTGCTGCTGACTTAGGAAAAACTTGAGAAAATAAAAGAAAAAGTTTCTCAACGCCAGAATGATCATCATTAAATATTACTTAAGTTATAGTAATCAATGCTGCCCTAAAGTTGTTATTATTACTTTATGGCAAAATTTATGACAAAGTCATTTTCAAAGGGAAGACAATTAAGGAAAGTTAAGGTTGGAAGCTTCTGACACACCAGATAGCATACTAGCCCTTAATTCAAGAAATAATTCAGCAAATTTAAAATGAGACATTTTAATTCTTAAAACTGAAAAAGCTCACTTTGAATGTTCTCACAATGATTTACCTGTCAGTATTTTTCCTTCTTTCAGGGATCCAAACCAGCCAGTTCCTCAAGACACCAAGTTCATCCACACAAAGCCCAATCGCTTTGAAGAAGTTGCTTGGTCTAAATACACCCCCAAAGAGCAACTGTACCTCCACATCGGCCTCAAGCCGCGTGTCAGAGACCACTACCGCGCCACCAAGATCTCCTTCTGGCTCCAGCTCGTTCCTCACTTGCATCATGTTAATGAACTCTTGCAGTCTGTTTCCTCCTTCACGCACAGTCCCTCTCCACAAGACGATACGCCTTATTCCTACACCAAGCGTCTATCCAAAGGTTGGCCTCCTATAAGCACACGTCATCCAAGTTCGCAAGGGGGAACGCCACAGCCTCCGGAGTCCGCTTTGGGCCAGGACGGAGGGGAAAGTGGAGTTCGGATCCCAAATGAGGACTACTCGACTGAACTCTCAGTTACGATAGCAGTCGGAGCATCGCTGCTGTTTCTCAATATTCTTGCATTCGCGGCTCTGCTTTATAAGAAAGACAAAAGACGTCTTGAGCATAGAAGACCACGTCCGCTGCCTCCCCCTAGAAGAGACATAACTCCTGCAGATGTTGCGGCCCACCTGCAGGGGGAGGGGCTGATGTCATTACAGGTGAGTAATCTTCTGTCCATTTCTAGAATAGGCCCATGTGCGCCTTCTCAAAGCTGATCTAATTTAACCGGCTGTGTTATGAGTTTGATATAGATTCCTGTGTTAGGTTTTCCACAAAAATTGTTAGAGCAACAAATAACTAATGTTGAGGTGTGGGTTTAGTTAAAGTCTGCTTAAATAAGTGGATTACATTTATAAATTATCCAACCAGTAAAAAAATCAACCACATAAAGTCGATTAAAACTTTATTAAACTCTGTTGAAACTCTATTAAAAGAAAAAGTTTAACTTCTGTTTTGTGATCAATGTAAAAATTATGACAATGAGAATAAAGTGGAAATAATATCTTGAAGAAAAGGCAAAAATTAAACAGCTGTTAGCTAAAAGTAACATAATTCTAGTCCTTTGTCCAATCCAAACACTGGGTCAAAAAATGTGACCCAGGTTGTTGGCTAAAATTACCAAACATCTGCCCTGACAGCATAAAGTTATTTATTTGTGCTAAATAAATAACTCAACTCTTTGTGTGTGAATTAATGAGTTTGACGGCACTTTAATAGCAACAAAAGTTATACAGAACTAGTCAAGCGCTGACATTAAGTCGGTTGAGGCTGTGAGGAAAGATTTACTAAACTCTTGGCCTGCCGGAAGCACAGCTGCAGGCAGATCTCTCTTCTGACTCACAGCCTGTCATCAGAGGATATTATCAGTATGAAAATGAGCGAGAGCGTTCGGATGGGTGCACGTGTGTGGATGTACAATGGCTTGAATTGCGGAAAATTGCCTCCAATTCATTCACTGAATGTTTCAACTGTATTTGCTGTGTTTTGGTTGAGTGACGCATTTTACATACTTTTTATGCCAGACAATTTCTAATAATTTGCAATTCAACTGTATTGCTCAGCATCACAGCTGCTTAGACAGTCTGTTCTGTTATTTAAAAAGTGTTTTTTTTATATATTATGTAAGAAAAAAAAACATAAAAACCCTTTTTTACACACAGCATTGTGATCCATGTTTGAGTTGAGGACTGATATGCTAATTAACAGGTTTCAGATGCAATTTAGGCATTGCTGGAATAACTTTTTAAGTTTTATAGTCTGTAAACCAGTGATATTAAGATACAGTGTGTGTTTGTTCATTTGATTAATAGCAGAGCTTATATGAAGTGACCGAAGGACATCTAATGTCGCTTGAATGGATGGACCAATTGCAAAACTGCTAATGAAATAAGAATAGTTTTTTTCCTCTTTACTGGCTGGCTTAGTGCTCAGTAGATACAAAAATCCAATTATTGTTTTCAATTTGTGAACGCACCATAACATAGGAGCTAATATGAACTAATAATGTGATGTCCTCACTATTGATATTTTTAGAGATGAATAAATCTCAATGGCAGCTAATTGTGAGCTTCAAATGTCTTTAAAATTATGTAAGAGGAAGAACAAGCATTAAAACGGGCCTCTAAAAACAAAATTATTTTTCATAAATTTATGACTAATACTCATTCCTGTCAATTCTTTTGTAGTGCCAGTTAATTTATAAGTTATCTTATAAATAAAGATTTGCTAGGCTAATATTTATTTGAATTTGAAAATTAATACATTTCCAGCAAAATCATTAAGGTGACTTAGCAGATACGAATCAAGATAAATATCTGATTATCATATTTACCATTTCAGCAATCTACTTTGAATTGGAAAAAGATACATATTTAATTTGATCCCTTTTAGTGTTTTGGTGTTTGGATAAAAAAATGAAATGGTTAAATAATCATAATCTGGTTTGCCAAGATGATACGTAGCAGCGTTCTCTCATTATATTTTTACTAATGCGCCCCTTCATTTTCTGATTAATAAATATAAATAATAAAAAATAGCATTAATATCAAACTTGAGCAAATTATTTTTATTTTTAAGGTTCATTGAAGTTGAACCATTGTTCTGTCGTCAAAAGCCTAAAATTATTTCCATCAGTTGGCACCGTACGCTGACTGACTCTGCATTTATTACTGAAAATGTTGTAAAAACAAATCTCTAAAATTCATTCATTTTTTTCTTTATCTTCATTGTGCTTACTTTCCTGCCATTCATGTTTCAGGTGAAGCAGCTCGAGTGTGATGTAGCGTCAGCGGACGAGCGGAACAACGCCCACCACCATCACACTTTGGACACGCTTGATGCCCTGGACGGTTTGGACACCCAGGACATTTACAGCACGCTGGACACTGTGCGGCTCACCTGTCCACCTGATTATACCCTGACCTTGCGCCGCTCTCCAGATGACGTTCCCCTCATGACCTCCCTGACCCCGGGCTCGCTGCCAGTGACCCCGGGCTCACACCCTGTTACTCCTGCAACACCAATGACCCCAATGACACCAGGATCGGTGGCTGGGATGAGGATGGGCCACCCTCACCAGGGATACACACACCATAGCCCGTATAGTAATACACACTTGCCCCACACACACATCTCCACGCACACACACTCCACCACACGCGTATAACCGCAGCCAGACACTGACAAACACACAGATCTACAGCTCACAATCCAACACACGCACACACACATACACACGCATATTCACACACATGCATAAAACAGACTGAAATACCTCTAATAATTACCCTGCAGGATTGTTACAGATTGAACCACAGAGAGACTTCTTTCAGAATGAGAAAGCAGACGTGTGTGTGCACGTGTCTGTGTGTTGCATGTTGGGTAACTGCAGTTAAACTGGGTTCCCCAGAGACACAACTCTGTGCAACCCAATATGTCAAGACCTGCTCTGGATTTTAAATCAGCTTTTTCTACACCTGAGGAGGAAGATAAAGGATGCGCAGGTCAGTTCTGGCTCTCTACTACCACACCTGAGTGACTGTCCTGGGAGCGAGGATATCAGATGCAGATGTAGAAACGAGTGGAGAAGTACCACACACAGACTGCTGATGTCAACTTGAACAACCTGTTAAAATGTGAATGTAGCATTTTTTTTTTCCATTAAAATAGATCAAAGGCCCTATCTGCCAAGGATCCAACTAAGCTAAGATGGAAAGAAAAGAAAAGAAAAAAGCAAGGGATGGTTGTAAAAAAAGATTTACAAGAGAGGGATTAAAAAAACTATATCAATCGAAGGAAAAAAAATTGATTGTAAGGGAGATAAAGATTTTGTTGAGTGAGATTTGACAGCCAGGAAAGAGGATAGAGATATAAAAAAACAACATGGAAAGTATGCCAAGAGACAGAGGTTAGATTCAGAAGAAGAACGGGCCTCTGAAGCGTTGCCAGACTCCCTGAAGAGTCACTCTAACCAGCGATGTGTCAAACTCTTGTAAATAGAATGGAAAGATACAGATATATTATGATTTATAGCATTTACCTGCTACTTGCATTAAAACATGACTTATTTAACCACATTATTGCTTTCATTTCAGATATTAATATATTATTGTATAGATGTCCTAAAGCAAGGCTGGTTGTCTTTCCATCTCACCTGCTGTAGTATTTACACAGTACGTTGATATAAAAGCTACATTTGCTATGCAGAATCATTTTAGAGATGTTTTTTTTTTTTACCTATGTGACCATATAGATACTTGTTCAGCAGCTGAACTATAGAATATTTTCACATCATCCTGCCATTTTTTTCTTTCAACATTGATCAATGAGCTAGTACTGTGTAGATAATGCAATATTGGTTTGATGATTAAGCACCAGCCAAAAAAAAAAAAAGAAAAAAACATTAACCCTTTGACCCTTTATCCCGTTGTCCTTGATTGTTCTGACATGATTTTCTTTTCTGAACCCCAACTCATAATGAGGTTTTTGAAAGACAGACAGATGGTGATGATTAAAGTGGCCCAGAATTTTACGTAATGTCTAAAAAACTCAATGAGGCATTTTTTCTTGTATAAGATCCTTAAAAAGTAATTGAATCTATGAAACTTCTTCACTTTTTTTCATGTTACAACCACAAACTTTTTAAAAATTATTTTACAGAGTAGTACATCATTGGAAAGTGGAAGATTTGTCAACTTTTGATGCATTTACAGCTGTAAATCTTTTGTCATTGTCAGCTTTGCACAAATAGAAACTTTCTGTTGTTTTAAAGAATTAGTTTTATCCATATTTCTTTAAAAAAGAGCTCAAATTTGATGAACCATTAACTGTTAGGTTTTAAGTCCACAGATTCTCAATTGGATTTACATCTGGACTTTGACTGGGTCATTTTAACGCATTGATCTGATTTGATGCAATTATATATTACATATCAGCTTACATATTGCCATTGGCTGCATCTCAGATCAATGCCGTCTTTGCACTATTTCTTGGTTTAGGTGAAGTTTGCACATTAGATTTTACTTGAAGGTGCCAGAGTAAATGTGGATCTGCAGTTGTTTTTTGAAAGAAAAATTAAAATTAATTCATAAATTGTCTTCCATTTTGCAATTTTGAACAACTTTGTGTTGAAATGTTATAGTAAAGTATTTTAAAGTTTTTGGTTTTAACATAAAAATTTACAAATGCTTCTGAAAGGCACCGTGCCCTTGATATTTACACTTCGCGAAGAGCCGCTGTTTTTCCAAGTTGTTCCCCTGATTAAACTACCTGGTGCTGGCAAAAAATCCTGGCCCTGATTAAAAAAACTTCTCTAAAATCAATTTTTTACAGCTTGAAGTTGGGTTTACTTTCCGCGACCTTGGTTTGGAGCAAGCTTTGATTAATGAGGTGAAGATAAAGTAGCTCTGGGTTATAATGAGAGCAACGTAACACTGTAGGAAAACAAGGCTCCAAACATGCTGCTTCCTAAGCCTTAATATCCTCAAACAGGATCATTTTTTTTAATTAAAAATGTTGGATTAAAACAAACCTATCTCTGAAATTCTGACCATCATCTTGTGGACATATTGACAATACTGAGGTTTTTGTTGTTGACTTCACTGTGAGTGTAGGAGGGCTTTATGGTTGTTACTGGTCTTAGTCATTAGCAATAGAGATCAAGCATTTCTCAAATCCATTACAAACAATTTCCATGCATAAGTAAAGTATTTAACATAAAGAGCTCCCATGGAGACCACATAAAAGGCTTTTGCTGTGCTCCAGTTAACCAAAATGATCATAGGACCCGTAATGACTTCAAATCCAGTAACTCAACCAAGTGCCCGAGCAAAAGATTTGCAGCATTTATGTATTATTCTGCATTTGTTTCCCAGCCCTTTTCCTTCATCCAACTTTAGTCTGGTCCTTCCATCCCTTCTCCTTCCCAGCCTTAACATGTGTGACCACAAGCAGCTTTGTCACATTGAGACCTATATAATCTCTGCTCATCCTAAGTAACTTCCTCATCAGTTTTCCTCAGAGTTTTTTTTAGTCACTTGTTAACCGAATATGTGAAAAATTTAAAATTGCTGAAAACTTTGTGGCGAACAAAAAACTTTTTCAAAACGATACAAAAACAATATTTAAAGGATGTTTGGATGAATATCTGTTTCTTCTTATGGGTTTGCCGTCTCAGCAGACGGATGGCGTGTGACGAGCCTAAAACATTTCTGCTGCATTTTTGAAAAATAAAAATATCAGTATTTTACAATTTTTTTGTGCATTTTACATTTTTACTGTCCCTGTTTTAATATGTATGGCACTGTTTAAATTAGATATTGCTTACTTTAAAATTAATTTGCTGTGGGCATTTTCTTTATGTAACGTTGATGGTTCTTTTATTTATAGCACTTAGAAAATCTTCAGAGTATAATGCAAGTAGCAGATCAATAACATATGGGCAATGTAACAAGAAGCTTATGGTCATGTGTTGTTTGTGGATGAACATTGAGGTTGGTAATATAACTGTGGCCTATGCCAACATGAAATTCACATCTAAGTCCACAAAAATGGACATCCTTTAATCAAAAATTAAAAGAAAAACAAAACTATTCTGTCCAACAAAATAGAATTCAGAATAAGTCTGAAAACGTATTTATTCTTTCCATAAACATAAATTCATTGATGTCACATAAATTCATTGATGTCATCAGCAAATCTAAAAGCAGAATATTTATTTAGTTTAATCCCACATTCTGCATAAAAATATTTAAATATTTATTCCATTTCACACATAGCCATCATATTTGTACCAGTGAAAAGATTCTCCCCACCTTGAGATTTTTGATCTTTTGATGCTATGAACTGACTGTGGTATGTTTATTACACAACTATTTATATCAAATACCCACTAATGTTTACATTTAGCTTTACGTTTCTAAGGATGCCCCACTGAGGAAATATCACAGTCTGATACTTCTTTAAAGTTAAGAAAATCAATACTACGCATATAAGCATAGCTCATGTATTAGCTTAACTGTGCATTAATGTAACACCTGCTGTCCATAGGCTTTACACTTGCTAATTAATGATATCTAGGGCACAGCAGTCTGTCCTATTTGTGTTTCTTAGACAGATATTTATTTCCAAATAAAGTCCCTGCAGGTCAGCATCAGCATGCTGCTTCAACACAGTTCACTACTGTGGCTGACAGGTGCAAATGCACGGCAATGGTTCAACAAATAGTGGAACGCTGCAAACAGGTGTAAACACTTAACTAGGAGGCGCTGAATCCATTAGTACAGGTGCTTCACTGTTTTCTTTATTACTGTAAACATTGTAGAAAGATGGTCAGAATGAACGCGACTGGTCAAATATGTGGAGCAAACTAGCTTGAAAGCACAGCTCTTCACATATATTTAAATAGACTCATATTGCACTTCTTTGCAATACTGTGCAGACACTGAAAATGTGATGATGATTAAAGTCAAAAATAATGTAAAGCTCTACCTGAGATTGGATAGGATTGAACTGCGTCTGACTGAAGTCACTACTACAGAGGCAATTAGTAGACACAAATGTAAATCATAATGAACCATCACCAACTGTCAGCTGGCCAAGCAGACCTTGTTAGATGTCAACAAACTAAACTCATGGCTGACTTCCAGACCAGATTGATGTCTCCTACATTGTGTCCCTCCTCTAATCCCATTAACTCCACTTAATTTGATTTGTGGAAGGCAGCATGTCAGAATGCATGAGTTGAATCCATGACCAGGTGTTCCTTTGCTTAATGTCAAGGCCTGTTAGGAATGGTTCAGAACTGAACACACTCTTGCTTTGTATATCTTGGCAACTATTACCTCCGCAGCAGGCAAGTCAAAGGTCAATTAGAAACAGAAGCACTTTTGTTAGTTTGTCTGTTTAGATGTTTCTTATGTGTTTTCTCCATTTGTAGATAACAGACCTCACGGTGGTTTGTTGTTGTTCCAAGTGACTTTTTAAGCCTTTCCAGACTAATAGATGTCAAGGGCTTTGCTTTTTTCCCCATATGTTGTTTAATTCATTTTAATAATGTGTTACTTTTTGAGATTTTTATTTACTCCATGTTGTCAGGCTGGTTATCAAGTTAACAAGCCTGAGCTTTGCTACTGAGATTGATCAATCAGAGCTAAATTGTGGTCCATGAGGCAAATGGTATTGTTGGTGGGTGGGTGAGTCGGGTGGTCCTTTCTTGACATAAAAGCAGGTTGTCTTGGATTTCACTCCTCCCTCAATAAATGAACATTTTATGTTAATAGAAAGTGATATATCTGCTCGGACTTGTAGTAGAGAGAGGGGAAAAAAACCCCTCAATTGACCAATGGAGTTTAAGAGGAGTTTCTAATATTGAAAGTTTAAATTTCAACCTCTAAATAGACTCATTTTGTGTTATGGGTCTATAAGAAAAGTGTTAGATGTGAATATTTTATACACTTTCAAATATTTCTTTATTTCAAATGTATTTTTGACAGATTTAACTGAGAAGGTTATGAACAAACAATATGCTTTTTTAGAAATATTTTCAGTTGAAAGATTAAAAGACAAAAATAACCCCGTGTAATAATCACCACCACTATTTCACCACTTTTGAAACAATGTCGTTTGCAACTCTGATTTGGCTCGCCACAATCATCTACATCAAAAATGTTCCTGACAATTGTGGTGATGTTTGTTTTGTGGGAAAATAATTCAATTTTTTTCCCCAAAGCACATAAACCTTTTCTTTGGGGAAAAATGTTTTTTTTTTTTTTTTTTTTTTTTAAACAGACCATTGTCCTCCTGCAACAACTCACAGATGCAGTCTTGCCTTTGAGTCATTAGCACTACTCAAAATTATGGAAGGGTTTAAAGTAGTACATTCATAAAACCCTAAAGTCCTCACCTTTGACCTCAGTATACACATACTATTCCAAACAGCAGCACACATATATCAAAAAATGTGACAGGACTTGCTGTTTGCAAAATCTGTCCATATTATGTTTTTTATTACGTTAGCAAGGCATGATGAGAAAATATGACAGCAGTTTAACAAAGAGTGGGAAGGGATAAAATGGGAAACCCTCCCTCCCCCTGTATGTTTGACCCCAACCAACAGTCAGTTTTATCACCAGACTGAAACTCCTGTTCTGTGCTGTGTTTGCTGCAGATTGGTTTTAAATTCCAGATGTGTAGTTGTGGTGCAGGAAATAGTCTTCGACACTCACATGGATCCAAATATTTAACTCGCTAATCTCTATATAAATGATGCATTAATAAAACCAAGTATGTATAAATTGGGTTTATCCAATTTAAACTAAACATGGTCCACGTTGAGAGAAAAATAAATGATAAAAAAAAGAAGACTTGAGAACAGTTCTCTCTGTGCAGCTGTGTGTTACACCCAGTGATGTTTTGAGTTAAATAATAGAATCAGTGTGTTAACTGGCTTACAATTACTTAGGGAAATTACAGCTGAAGCAGATGTTAATTTTGCAACAATTTGGTCTTGAGACAAAAGATCACCAGACTCATTAACCTTTCTCAAGCGAACATGATTTTCTGAGCAAAATATCATGGCAGTACATCCAAAAGTAATTACAGTCTCGGCTGTCCCTGCAGAGCTGTCCTGTTTAGGGCAGTTGAGCAGCTGTCAAACATACCCAAACACTGTTATAATATGGAATATGATCAAAAGCAGTCTAAACGCAAGACGATTACATATCAAATTTCATGTCTAAATTAAGTATATTTACTTGTGTCACATTTCACAATTTGTAATACGATAAAGTCATTTACTTGTGATTTCTTTTAGTATTTAAAGGAAGTGAATAAGCACGGGCAGAGCAGCAAGATGAAGAAATAAAAATAAAAAAAAGCAGCAGCTGAACCAGAACATATCAACAGAGTAAGAAGTGCAGGATGCAAGACGAAGGATAATCGGACATATGCAGGAGAAAGAGTGAAGAAGATAATAGAGAATAAATAAAGGATGCATGTAAGGAGGAGAGGAGCGTGGGGTAACTGATAAGGGTAACTCATTAAGGAATGGAACACAGCCGGCCTGGTTGTTTATTGGCTGGCAGGCTCCCAGCATTTTATCACTTCTGCCAAATTGCGCACTTAGATATACATACACACACAAAGACACACTTTCTATCTTTACAAGGACTTTACATTGACTTCCATTCATTTTATTTATTAATTTCTGTACCCTAACCCTGACCTTAGCCCTGAAGCTAACCTAAACTCAATTCACACTTTAGTCCTAAACGTCACCCCCAACCCTAAAACAGCACTGCTCCTTATGGGGCCCCGGGGTTTGGGCCCCATGAGGTGTAGTGGATCCTTACAAGGTCAGTATTTGTTGTGAAAAGTGAGAAATGCTAAAATAAACACACAGACACACTTTGGTAAATAAACCCACTCAGTCTTACATATCTCCCAACAAGTGATGCATACGCTGCATGGATTTGCACACACACACACTCATGCGCACACGCACACACACACACGCACCCGCACACGCACACGCAAACATGCTTAATGAATACCTAGTGGCATCTTGAGTCATTTTCTTCATGGTCTTCATCACTCCTATTCACCTGCTTCTCTCCTGCTTTTTATTTCTCTGCTTGTCCACTCGCTATCAACCTCTCTCCCTCCCCCCAACAACCACCCCACCTTTGCTGCACTGCCCCCTCCCCGCCTCCCCTTTGGTCTGAATGGGTCCCCTCTTATCTAGCAACCTTGAGATGATCTTCAAAGCGTTATTGCAGCCGAGAATGTGAGGTCACAGCTTCCCTTTTCTCATCTCTCATTCCACTCCTCTCTCCTCTCCACTACACTTCACTACACTCTTTCCCCACATCTCCTTCCTTCATCTAATCTAGCGTCCTCCTCCTCCTTCTCCTCCTCCTCCTCTTCTTCCTCCCACGCTCTCTCCCTCTGCATCCATCTCTTTTCTTCCATCTCACACTCCATTTCTCTCCTTCCTTGCGACCATCTATCTTTACCTCAAATGGTTTCATTTTCTCCCAACTGATCCTCACTCCGTCTCTGCTTTGAGCTGCTCTTTGCCTCCTCTCTTCTCTTCATTCATCCCTTTCCCACTCTTGCCATTTAACACCCACCCCCGCCCACCGCCGTCCTTTTTGCCACACACAACTTTTTTTTCTTTTTTTCTTTTTTTTTGTCGCTGTTTTCTTCACCTGCCCTCTGTATAAGACTTTACAAAGAGGGGAAATAGAGTCCTTCTTCCTTCATGTCCTTACACACACTTTGTTTTTGCACATGTCTGGGTCTGTTTGTTCTTGCGGTGTGGGTGTGCTGTTGTGATTATCTTATATGATTCAAGCAGCCAAAAGCCCTGTGGTGTTTCCATTCCCTAATTAATTAAGTGTGGGACATTTAAGCACATATATTGCTCATCTGTCTCACTTCCTGTTGACCATTTGTCTGTCTCACCTCCCTGTTGCCGCTACGCTGTAGTCTCCTACCTATTAGGAACCTGTTCTCCATGTGTCTGCTGCCTCCGCTGTCTCACCACTCCCTGTTCCCCTCTCTCTGCTTGTCTCCTTCTCTCTGACTGCTCACTCGGTTAGTCTTCTTGTCTGTGGGAGAACGGCCACATTAGTCAATCTTCTATGCTGCCTGCTGCTTTTCATAAGGGAGCGTAAACAACAGCAGTAACTCGTCAGGTCCAGCTGAGGTCAGCATTGTTCCTGGTTGTTAAGGAGGTAAATGAGACGAAGAGAGGGGATTAGAGAGAAGATTTTGCTTGTGGGATGTTTTTTTCTTTTTTTCTTTTCCACCTTAAAGCTTAATGATTAAGAAACCATCATGGTGCTAAACCACAGAGGTTGGAGCTGGGAAGCAGCTTCAAACCTGAGAAAACACTTTAACACAGCTCCTACGTAACACTTCACATGCCAGGCTACATACTAGTGACCTATAATTTTTGCAGATTTTACCCATTTTTATTTTGGTAAACTTTTATGTTGAGTGGTAAAAATATTAGCTGGTCAAGTAAATAGGAGGGAAAAAAAAACATGAAATGAATTCATTAATTATTTTCTCCTGCTTTGGATGAACGGTGCTTTAAAGACGTTTTCATCCTCCTTGAATATGTTTTTGCATTTTATCAAATGAAAACCACAAACCTTAATGTACAGTATCGATATTTAATTTGGTTGACCAATGAAATTGCGAAGGGGAGGGAAAAGCGTGATGTGAATATGAATTCAGCCGCCTTCTATCCGGTTCCCCTACATACAATCAAGTGCAACCAAATGCCTCAGGGATTCAGCTGCGGAGGCGTAAAAAGCAGAGTTGGGTTCGAAAACAAAATCCTAATACTTGAACCTCTACGGAGCACTTTTCACTCTATCATTTTGAAAACTGAAATGGTCTCACAGAACTGCAAATCAAGACTTACCTGTCCACATAATCTGACAGGCTGGGCAAAAAAAAAAAAAGCATCTTTTAAGGATGCAGCCAAGAGAATCCGCAGATATCCACAACTCTGACGGGAAAATCTGCAAACTTGACAACTACAAGTTTTGAATTTCACTAATCTGCCCTTTATGGAAAAGGGACAATACAAAAGCTGCCATTTAAAAAAAGTAGTTGAGGTTTCCCATTTGTAGCTTGCCAAAAGCCATTTAAGGAACAAAGCAAACATTTTGTTTAATTGTTAAAAGGGAACAAAACTGAACTGCGGAAAGGAAAACTAAAACGCCACCATGGTGGTGAAAGCGTTTATGTGCTCTGGACATGCTTTTCCTCAGCAATGCATCTGGTGAGAGATGAAGAAAAGCTGAATGAAACTAAAAAAAAACCCACTGAAGGAAACTTGTTCTAGGGCTGCAGAAGACATGAGACTGAGGCCCCGTTTACACGACAACGATTTCGGGGGAAAACGGAAGAGTTTTGTTGCATTTGTAGTGTGCATTTACACGAAACCACCGAATGTTTTCTCTTCTTCTTCTCTTTCTCTTCTTAGAGGGAAGTTTCATCTTCAAACAGGCCATCAACCTCAGACATACAACCAGAGGTATAATGAATGGTTTAGATCAAAACAAAATGATAACTGAGAATCTTTACCAAGACTGGTAAATAGATGTTCCCAGAAAAATAAAATGAATAGAAAAAAACTTTTCTATCTTTTTGTGGTTTTAGTGTAAAAAGTTAAAGGGGTATGAATACTTTTGCAAGGATGTGTATTACTTTTTGAACGTTTCAAAACAGTAGGATCAGGGGCCGTGTTTATGGGAACATCCATCCCTTCTCTCTCTGTCAGATCAGTGAGTAGGGTCTGGATCTGAAGCCTCAGACAGAGAGATAAAAAAGAGAAAATATATGTGTTATTCTTGGACTGTGATGTCTCAGACAGGAAGGAAGTTTGGCTTTTCAGCAACAACTCCACCCCTTTAAAACTGTTACCAAGCTTTCTCTCTCACACAGTCAAGTTTCCATCATTTCCCTCTTCATACCTGCTTAGACTGGATAGCTGGTAAAAAAAAAGGAGTATTCATCCTCACCTGTACTGTATGTATGCCTTATTTTTTTTAATCACAAAAATAACTTGATTTCCTACACTGTCGAATGTGCATGTTCACACAAACACTGAAACACTAATTCCCAGATACACCTGAATATAAACCACAACTACTAACAAATAAACATTAAGATGAATTATATTAATAGGTTGAATTTGCCTATGGGTTGCAGATCTCTAAGTTTTCCTTTGAGTTAAAAAAATGCTTCATTATAGCTATTTGACTTTGCCCTTAATTATTAACAAAATTGTGGGGGGAAAAAATATAAATGGTCATATGTGTCAAAATATCCTGTACGCACATTTGTGAGGGTGGGCCCACATACATCTGATACAAAAATGTGTTTTAGATAGTTTACTATTTTTTATTTGGCAGCTGGCACTTTTTCCATAAGCCAAATGTGGCTATGTGGTAAAGCCAGCTAAAGGTGAGTAATCAGACTTTTAATAAAAAGTTAATCTTGTCAAAATGTTTGGCATTAAGAAGATGTTGCCACTTCACCTGCTTGTCCTCTGGATGTCACAGACACAAGACCTAAGCCTGGGAACCTGCAGGAGGAAAGTTCACTTCAGACAGGTAGGCTTCGTTTTCCTTTTTTGTCATTTAGAATAATTTGCAACAAATAGACTACGTAGACATTTGTATGTGACTGGTTGCATTGTTTTGTCCATGTTCCGTGGGTCAGCATCACCGTTTTTGTGCGCCATGTGCATCTCGTTCATTTAGCATACTTGTGCATATACACGTTGGGGATGTGGTTGTGTTTGTGTGAGTCAGATGCAGCTATGTTGTTTCTGTGCCTGCCCTCCGATAATATCCTGCAGGCGTCCCTGGTCTCACACACAATTCCTCGGTCTGTCTTTCGTTGTCGCTCTCAATAACACTTTTGCCTTGCTCTTGAGCTTGAGCTGTCCTCTTCATCACGCAGCAGTCCAGTTGGTAAAACTTGTTGGCAAAAAGCAATATATTAGCCACATTGCAGGGTTCAAAATGTGTAAAAAGAAAAAAAAAAGTAGCAGCTTATGGAATGGGAATTATGGTACATAACTCTTATTATGCGTGTACAAACTCTTTCTGATTATGTGTAAATAAAATCTGGTCATCCTCAACCCCACAGTGGCTGCAGGCGGAAAAACTGAACTCATTTCTTTCCACTTCCATGTTCCTTACCAGTTCTCATGCATTATGCCACCATGTCCCTTCCAATAGCACAAAAAGCAGGCTAATTGGTGACCCTCTGTAGCACACTGAAGCCCACTGTGCTCAAAGTTTATCTGGCTTGTGTTTTTATGGGCTGTAATGCTCCTCTGCATCCTGACTGTGCCTCATTTATTAATTTGCCAATATGTTTGCGGCATCACAATGAGCTGGGTAGCTGAGTGTAGCAAATGAATGCTGGAAACATCTCATTACCATTGGTCATGTTATTACAGGTTGGGCTTTTTTATTGGTTCAATTATGCAATATGAGATTGACTTCGTTCCAGTTTCCTGCCATTTTGCTTGGCTATTAAGTCTGAGTCCTCTTCGATGTTAACAAAGCTGCAGACAAAAGTTAAAGGATCAAACTAAATATTAAAAAAAAAGACAACCCCCCCCCAAATTGAACAAGCCATGATTGTTATTGCATCCAGATTGTGGTCCTTCTAACACATTACATTGTCGGAATCAGATGTTCTCCTGATTTATAATGATGGACCATTAACTGTCTTTGGGACTTTATGACCATCTGTAAATAATCCCTTTTAATTAGGTCTATTGAATCACAGCCTTAGCTAATTAAGGCATAGAAGACGCCACTTCTAAAAACACTGCTGGGGGTGATCTTTGTTGATTTCAAAGTTAGCTTTTGTCTGCTGCTCATTTCATTAGTTTCAGAAAACATTCTGTCACGCCGCAAAAATGACTGCCTTCAGTCCTCCATAATAAATCAAATTTATATTGAAAAACTATATGTTTTTGCATTTTCTTGGATTGTCTTTGTCTAATATAAGCATGTTCTAAAGGTCATTTCAGAGTGAAAAGAAACCAAATCAGAAGAAATCTGAATGGAGGTGAATCCTTTTTCACAGTGCAGTATTCCAGCCTTCTGGTAGTTGAAGTCCTTTACGTATCTCTATCTGAATTAAAACCGGATAAGATCACTCTAAAACTTGATCAAAAACAAAGGATCCATAACCCCCAGTAATCAGATAAATGTGTTTGTTTTAAAAGAGCTTTCTAAGACACTACGTTCCTTTTATGTACTGCTTTTCTCAGATCCTGATCCAGAGGAGATTTTTCTCTACTTCATTTATTTTTAGTAACTTATTCAATTTATTTTTCTTTTTTAAATGTGTATCAAAACCCAACCAGTCAACAGCATTTCATTTAGTCAATATGTACTGTGTATGTAGACACTGTAAAACCACATATCTGTTTTTTTTTATCTTGTTACTTTTTTTTTTTTAAACAAATTTAATGAGCTCCTCTACCCACCTCTGCTTGAAACTTTGTTCTAATTGCTTGTAGTCTTTGGTCTGAAATAATTGTCATAATTGACACTTAATTGTTTTGCAAAAATGCCAAAGAAGTACAGCCGGCAAAGCCTCACCCAAACCATGATACAGCAGCCTCCATGTTTTATAGCTGTTAGGTTGATGTTGGAATTCAGTGGTTTTCTTCCTCCAGGCGTACTGTTGCCTTAATCTCATCTCTTCCAAATAGCATCCATTCCAACAGCCGGTGTT
Organism: Poecilia formosa; assembly: GCF_000485575.1. NCBI lineage: Eukaryota > Metazoa > Chordata > Actinopteri > Cyprinodontiformes > Poeciliidae > Poecilia > Poecilia formosa. Next base: position 51,108 of record NW_006800425.1, read on the forward strand.
CTGTGATTTCCAGTAGCTCAAAGGCAAACAGCAAGATTCTGTTTTCAAGTGCAGAAACTCTCTCCCTGCAGTCCTGCTATGAATGCAATTGCTGTCCAGTGTCTGTCTGATGGCTTACTCATTAGCATTTCTATCCTAGGGAAGGTAATGATAGTCTTGAATTTCCTCTAATTGTACGCAATCAGTCTGACTCCGGATGGAGTACTACCCTTTCAGAGAAAACATTGTAACTCCAAATGACTTGATGATAACAAGAAAACGAAAGCATGACAACAAGCTGTGTGAGTAATAGCTTCCTTTTGGAAATTTTTAAATGTTTCACGAGAGGTTTCAAGTTTACCAATAACGTTATTTTTTTTTTCCAAAATTGAATTTTCTGTCATCTTTAATTTAATTTTCTGTTTTTCTTTCTTGCAGTACCTTTGCTCACCCTTCACCCTTTGTCACCCACAGCCTTCAGTCATTATGCAGCCAGGATGTGCAGCCACTCTGGCCTCTGTGCTTTAAGTGGCACGGCTCTCCCAGACAAATGGTTCTGCTTACCCAGTCTGGTCATGTAGAGATAGATGAGGCAAACAGAATCACTTGGCCAGCTCTCCAGGTACTGTGCCGTGTCCCTGCTCTGATTCAAATGACAGATGCACAGCCACAGTCTGCTGAGACCAAGCTATTCCTAAATTTAACAGACCTGCTTCATGCCTGAACACAGGAACTCACACAGCTATGTGTACTCAATGCAAACAAGATTTGTCCATGTGAGTCTTTGCATGTTGTTGCTTTTGATGTGTGCACTTTTAAAATATTCCCAGGTGTGAGTTTTGTTGTGATGTAAGTTGTGGGCTCACAGCTGCGAGGCACAGATAACCACTTAAACATGTTTGTGTTTGTGCAATATATTTTAATATTCTTTGTACTCTGGGTGTACTCTTAAGCAGTTAAGCTGATTATAGTGGAGCAAAGATCCCACTCGACCTTGTGATGTTGCTATGTTTCCTTAGTGAATCTGACCAAATAGCCTTGAGCTGTTTATTCTGCACGACATAATGAAACCTGACAGTGTTCACACCTTTGGCAGACCGGAATACAGACCTCTAAAAGAAGGGACGGAAAACCAAACAAATGTCAGGTCAGGTTTCAGTACAACCTGCATAAAACACATATTAATACTAAAAAAGGAAAATTCAAGAGCATCGAGCTTGAAACTTAATAACAAAAACTTTATTTTCCCAATGTGACTTATGAAATGTAATGTTGCAGTAAGAAGAAAACTTTCACTGAAGAATTCTAGTCAAAAAAAGCGGAAAAAAGTGTATATTGCATAATGCATATTGTAAATGTATTGAATATATATGTTTTGCTTCAGAAGTGACAGGAAAGCTAGACAGAGTTTGAATGAACATGACTAGCAAAGCACAGTGAGCTGTGGGATTTGTTTATTTGTACACGATATTGAAAAGCCAAGCCGCCGTTTCCTTCCACTTCACAATATTCAGCTTTGAGTAGATTCATGAAATAAAATATATATGCAAAATATGTTGTGTTTTGAAAATGTTCAAATGCGTAAATGGAGTTAATATTTTTGCAAGGCTCTTACTAAAGCAATTACAAACCTGGATCTTTTGGTAAGCCACGTCAATAAGAAATCTGCATCCAAAGCTGTCCATAATAGGCAAATTAACCAAACCAAGCAAACAAGCTTTTTAATATTAATAGTGTAAATCTGGAGGCTTTAAAAGACAACAACATTGAAAAATAGGCAACCACATCACCAAGCTGTTATCTCTAATATCTTCTTCTTAGCATCTGCAGAAAATGAGAAATTACTCTTTTTTTTTCTCTCTATCAGCTTCAGCTGTTATTGCAGCCGTGTTGACTCTAGTAGGAGAAATGTTGCACTCTGCTGATCAGTTTTCATGGTAAGGCTGATGTGATTTATAGAGGTGAGCAAATTCAGCACCAGATTGCTAACATGGAAAATCTTAAAGTAGTTTCCTGGTAAGTGAAAGCATGCCCATGCGTCTCTGATTTTGGATGTGCTTCGGAGTGAAGGGAGCTGTTAGCGTGGTAGAAACTAACAGCGGATAATGAATGTTAAACTGTCTTTTAACCTGCAAAGTTTTTATCTGGGAAACCAATTAAGGCGTCTTACTTTACTTAAGGGAACCCTATCAAACCCTCTGCAATAAACCAGTACCTATCTCAGCCTCATCTATTACACCATAAACATAAAAATAATAAAATACTGAAATCCTGGTAAATATCCACAATAAAAAGGTAATGTGTTAAATGAACTATTTTCTCATTGTACAGTTTCTGTAATTGTTGTTCTTTTTAGGAATATTTGCAGACCAGGGGTCTGTTTGCTGAAACATTCAGGTCCAACACACCTGAATCAAATGGATAAATTACCTGCTCAATTTCCACTCAGGTTTTCCAGAGTCATGCTAAGGACCAGATTATGTAACTCAGGAGTGTTGAAGCAGAGAGACATCTAAAAGTTGCAGGACACCGACTATAGACTCTCTGTCTTATTAGGAATCTATTTTAGTTTTTAAAGGTTGTTTCACACCTTCACCATGTTGTTGTTTTGTACCCAGAGTTTGAAAAAGGAGCAGAACATTTGGTACAAGCCATGCATCAATTTGTAACTGGCTTGTAGACATTTGGTTTATGCTTTGACAACTGCTGACTGAAAGCAATTTTTGATAATCTATTTGTCGTCTGTTTTAAGAAAACACAGTTACGACACACCAATAAAGATACCAGCAGGAGGCCAGTAAGAATTATTTTTCAGAAGAACTGACTTGCCCATCTAGACATCTATACTCGTCATTTGGAATATGGTGTTAATTTTGACAAACTAATGTACTGTGCAAAGCACTTCATTTGGTATTATTCTCAACGTTCCATAAAGGTAAATTTGGGCAGGAAAAATACACCCATAAAAACAGGATCTAACAGACTCCTGCTAGTTTTCAGAAATCCTGAAGTTTGTATTAAATGAACCCCACAATAACCTTCACAGCAAGCAGCCTTTATAAAAGAAGTATTGGGTCTAATGTTCCATAGCAGATATATTTACAGGGAGAGGAGAAATGCTTCTCCTTTCCAACATTTCTGTTACTTATGCTAAATCATGCAGCTGCATCCTTTGGACTGTTGGTCAGTAATCAAAGCAGTGCAGGCCCAGAAGGAAACACTAACATGCAACCTGAACCTACAAGCAAATGATGCAGAAAATGGCCAAAGTGGTTTTATGTTTCTAACTGGATTTTTAAAAGGTCATATTGAAAAAACAAACAAACAAACAAACAAAAAAAAACTACAAGATTATTAAATAGAGCAATACTGATTACACAATTAAGACCTTGTAGGTAAATATCATAAAGAATGTTTAATAGGATTTTTCTTTGATTAGAGAAACAACAAGAAAAAGAAGTATCCTTCATTGAATTTCATTATGACCAGGGCTTAGATCTAAAATCCCCTTCATTTATTCATGCTTGCAGTTCAGTTTCTGCTGTAAGGCAGAGCTTTCACTTTAAACATAAATGTGCTTTGGGAGCACAGTTGCAGAAGCACACTTATGGATTGTCACGGGCAACAGATTTCTTTCAGCTTCCCAATCTAGCCCTTTAGTAATGACAGTGTAGCTTCTTAATTTACTGGCCTATATAACTGTCTTTGTGGTATCAGTAAATTATAGGTTAAACTCCCTTTGACTGTGAGTGTGAACAAGCCTCTGGAGAATATTCTAAATTAAGGAAAATCATAATGTTAGTTCTTGTACTCCTTGTCTCTCAATTAAGGTTACAAGTCTTGAAAAGTGAGCAAAATGAAGGAATGTCTGACCATGTTGTAACTTTGCATCACAGAACAGCTGTACATATACTCCAGCACCTTTATCATTAATTTATAGCTTTGTCTTTTCAGTTGTTTCTAATTAGTTACTCATGATTATTTCTATTTTTGTGTCTGAAATTGAAAAGGAAAAGATGAAGGAAAAAAAAGAAAAGAGGACAAAGGAGCCAGAAGTTGCCGAAAAGTGAAGCCTTTATACATTTGGACAGAAAATGCAGGTCTCTGGAATGGGCACTCAAGAAGACAGAAGGGAGGACAAAGTCTCCAGCTTGGATTTCATGAGGTGAATATATAGCTGGTGATTTAGCGTTTGGAAGTCTAGAAAACTGCTGTCTGAGAAGGAGAGCATTGGACACTTAGCAAATGTTGTGGAATGCCCAGTCAGTCTGTAATTCATCACAGTGATAATAGGTGCTTGTAAAAAACAACAGCAACAACAACAAAAACTGTACAAAAGAATCGGCTGCATATAACTGAAAGAAATGAATTCTTTAGTTAAATCACCAAATATCTCTTGATGTTCATTACTGTGTACACTGCCCTGAAGAAGCCATGTCTACAGTCATCTATATCTCTTCTCTTAGAGGTGCAACCAGTCAGCAACAAAGAAAATGGATTGTATGCCAATAGCATCCCAAGTAGCATTCAGCTTCTCAAGCTGCATTGTTTTCTAATATTTTAGAAAATAAAAATCCACAAACAAGCGAAATTTCAGATGTCAAAAAAAAAAACTAAACAAAAAAAAAACCCCATGCTTTTTGAGTTTGATCAATTAATCTAAATAATAATGAAACACTGAAGGACAAGCACAGAAATTTGGGAAATAACTGTGTTTATTAAAGATGCTTCTGAGTAACTCTAACTTTACAGATGCCAAAGGTCAAACTGTTTCAGCCTCTTTTTAAGAGGTTAAACTCCTGTTCCTTCCTTTTTCTTTGATCTCGGATTTCCTCCTTTTTTCAGCTCCTACCATTTCAAGTCTTTCTTGAGAGCTTTAATGAGGCACATGAGTGACATTTCATCACTTTCAGACCTCTTTAATCAGGCTAACTTAGTCCACCTTTTCCATTCTTTCAAACCTTCCAGTTTTATCGTCTGTTTTATTCTATTTCCTTCAATTTACGTTTCTGTGATCTTTTTAAGCAGATGGTTTCATAGGACCAATGTCTTCGCTTCTGAACCTGTTATGGTCTGAATCGTTTTAAGAGTATTTCTGTTTTGAGGTGTTTTACAGATTCATTCTATTTTAGCCTTGAGGTCAGCCTTTATTAATTCATATTATAAAACTATGAAACAAGGACAACATGACTAAACGCAACCTACAGATTAGGAAGAATTACTGTGTAAAACTGAGTCGGGTTCATTTCAACAGATTTTTTTTTTTTTTACCCTTTATAAATAAAATAATTGTATAACTACATTTTACTCAGGCTATTTTTGGTATTGATACTTATTTGATTATCTGTTCTGTTTGCAAAAACAAAAACCTCATAAAAAGAAAACCAGTGAGGAGAAAATACATGTTCACATCATTAAAGGCATAAATTACTTTAACATTCACCCCTTTACGCTCATACAGCACACCATGTGGGGCAGCATGGAGTTCATTGCCTTGCCCAAGGACACTTCAAATATTCACAGGATCAGAAATAGGATGGACATCTCAGTTGCACCAAGATGCAGCTGGACTTATGTATCTCCTGTCTGCCTCTGCACAGGTCTGCTTTTCCTAAGAGGAGCAGATTGTTTCATGACCGCACAGCAGAGTTTGTTTCCCCTTGGGGCAGCTGTTGCAAGAAGTAAAAAATGTATTTCATTCTGTATTTCCCAGTTTGTTACATAGTTTCTTCATTCTTGTCATTTTTTTAAAAAAACCTTATTTATTCTTTTTTTTCTTGTTGTTTTAACTTGCAGGCTCATTGACCTATGCTGCCAAACTTTGCAGATTCCATCCCAAATTTCTGTCTGAACAGGAAGATATGGATGCAGGTGTGTAAAGACCAGCACAGGAAACGCCTAAGACGACAAACAGGTGTGTGCGTGTGACCGTGTGCCAGAAAGTGTGTTTGGAAGTGTGTGTGTATGCAGTTTCGTTTGTGTGCCTCTCTTCAGGGGGGCAGATCTGACCAGAGGCTATGCTTTAGTCTTACCGCTAATGTTAGTGACTCTGTAAGTGCAGCTCACAGTACTCAAAGTACTGCCTATGTCCCCGATAATGCTTAAGTGTGCCTCTTTATGTAGCTGCATGCTTGTGACTCTTTGTGTAGACATTTGTGTCTGTTTTAGCATGACTGGTCTGCCCATATGCAACACTCTTTAGGTCACACGATAGAAAGCATATGTGGGTTTGCAATCACTTTGGCAATAAAGTAACATCCAGTCTGGGAATGTAGCTCTTTCCTCAGCCAAAGGACAGCATGTAGCTCTGGTATTTTACTTTTAAAGCAGAAACAGTTGTCTCCTTTTCAGTAAGTTTCAGACTTATAGGTGGTTTGAGATCAAAGGCTGGGAAAACACTTACAAACAAGCTCTTTCTGCAGGAAAAGCTTGTCTTCTCTAATCAAATCTGGGGCCTGCATAAAACATCCGCTTTTTTCAGACTCAGTGATCCAGACTCTAGAGTTGAGCTGCAATCTGTTTTGTCAAGTAAAATATAACTGCAATATTTCACCTTCCGGAGACATAAATTGCTTCTAGAAACACACAAACAGACCAGAATGATATCTTTCTTGTGCATCCCTGCAGAGAGACGTCTCATTGTTTTCCATAAGCTGCTTTACACAAAGCAAAACATATATTTTATGAGGTCTCGAAAAATGTACGGCGACGTATAAACACGCCTGAACAACGCATGTCAACAACAGCTTAAAGGAATTACTATCTAAAAATCATTATAATGTAATCATTTCCAATCATCTCATAATATTCACAATTTGTTTCCATTTTTCTAAAACTCAGGCTCCGTTTTTCACTTCACAGCAAATTTCTGTGATTTATGGAAAGCTCGTTTCATTCTTGGCACATTTTACTGTAATCTGTCTACATCAGCTTCTCTCCACTCGGCTTCATTCTCCAGTAAAACCTCTTGTGGAATATCCACCAAGAAGGTAGGATCTTCAGAGAAAACAGATTTTAATTTTGATTAAATTTTAAATGGCGCAAAGCAAAATCACTGTGGAGTTTAAACCAACTTTGAATGCAGTAATTAAAATAAATCAATAAATAAATCTCTCCCTCCTTATTTTGGCATCTAGGAAATACAAATTATAATTGTCTAATTGACCAAAAATGTGAAAAAAAAATAAATAAAGTTTGCCACTGGTCGTGATGTGAATAAATGCATTGAACTGTACAATTCTTAACAAAGCAACACTGTTTTTTCATGTCAAACTTGAAAGGGAACGTTATCCAGATGTCAGAAGAGGGGCCTTTTGTGTGTGTGTGGAAGTGTGTTTTTTTGTGGGGAAGGGAGTGTGTGGATGGAAGTTGGACAAAAGATGAACTCTGTGTTTTTCTGGTGCTGGCTTCAGCTAATTTATGCAGAAAAGAGCCGCAATATTTTCCCTCCAAATTGAGAGCTTGGTGTTTCATTTGGGTGTATGTACACAAGCACACAGGCACCCGAGCTATTCTGCACACACAGGCAGTCTTAGATAGGACCGTACATTAACGATTTATTTCTCTTTCCTCTATTTAAACTTATTCATAATGCCTTCTGTTTTCGCTTTAAAATGTAAAAGTTGTATGCCCCAACCGCTAAATTTAATAGATTAAACAGACTTTTTACTTTTGCACCATGATTGTGTTGTCACTTTTCAGATTACATTTATGTCATTAGTCATTTATGGTTATGGTAGCAGTCAAAAATTGTCCAAGAACTGAATAATCTTTGACTTTTAATGTTGCTTTTTCCTACCTGTCTGTATATGCTACTTATTATGCGCATAAATTAGTTTTTTTCTCAGACAACTTCATTCAATTTTTATTTATTTATTTATTTTACAGTGAGCTAGTGATTAAGTTTTCTGCACTAGGTCACCCATATTTTAATACACTTTTCAGATAATTGAAAATATACTCTCCAGTGTGCTTTGGCTCTAAATTTGATTTGACAAGGAAGCGTGGATAAGATAAGATGTTGGCTTCAGACAGTAATCCCACATGAAAAGGTTTTCCCTTCATTAATTTCCCACAGACATCTCACTGGGACATAAACTGCATTAAACATTTAACCTCTTTCACAGCTTAAAAAGCAAGAGACGAAGAGATTGATTGGAAATTTTCACAGAATTTCAATTTGGCATCCGTTCGGGGATCATCTCTGTGACTGATTGCTCATTTATCGATAGCGAAAGTATAGCTATCTCCGAACATCAAATTACAGGGCTATCTCATTTCTCTGGACAGCTTGTACTTGTTTTGCAAGAAATTACACGACCAAACCCGACCATGCAGGCCACATCAGAGGGAGCGCAAGCAGATGGGATTATGCGGAAAGGTCTGATTTGTGAGCGTTAAACACTTTATGTGTGAAACGATCGGAGTGTCTCACCCTCCAAAATTGCTTGCATGTGTGTGTTTTTACATGTATGCAACTAACAGTGTGGGTGTGACTGTGTGCGTGCGCTGTAGTCGCCTCTTTAAGGCTCAAAGTTTTTCCGTGTGTCGGTAATTATTAATCTGTAGGTGGTCACAGTAAGGCCAGAGGGGGACGTTTAATATCCATGCAGCCGTGTGTGACGGTGAGTTGATTAAGAGGTGAAGCGCAGTCAGTCGGTGACGGATGTGTACATTTGATAGTGTCTGTCATTTACTATGCTGCGGCCTATAATTTAGTTCATTTCTTGGTGTGGGAGCGATCTTGTTTGTGTGCCAGTTTATGCAATGCACTGCTATATGCATGCAGAATTAGGGAACAGTCTTATTGGTACCTGGGGTTCAATGATGTTCAGTGTTATTGCTACCAGCAGGTCTGGACAAACAGCTAAACACTGGATTCATTCATTCTCAACAAAGGCTGGATACATAAGTGAGATGTGATTTCACATTCCAACAAATTTACTGCCCGAATGAGAAATAGAAAGTGGGTTTTTATTAAACATTTCACTCACAGTTGATCTTGTTGTTACTTGATCTTGCCTTCATTTCACAATTCTAATACTTATTTTTAAGCACTATTAAAATATATCAGAATGTAACTAATATCGTCTGTGTCAGTACTTCTCGACATAAGATGTTGACGTGCAATTCAACAAGTTCAATCCAAATAATTTGTGCATATGTAAGACATCACAAAAATATTTTTTCCCTATGTTATGTGCAATCAAGTGAAATGACATGAGAATAAAATGTGAAGATTCTTACTGAAATTTAAAAGTAAATAAATTTTGCTTGTGGCAACTAGTGGCATGCATGGCTCAGGAGTGATTTATTTATTTTTTTTTTCATTCTCCCACACAAAGTGTTTTTAAAGTCTAAAAGTTCTGTGTGCTTCCTGAGCATTTTGTGTTTTAATTCATGTTCAGATTTGTTGTCTTGGCAACCCTTGTTTAATTTTTAGCTCTTGATCGAGAATGTCTTGCTACATTTATTTATTCTTCCTTCTTTTGATTATCCAAATCCTTGCAGCACTGTATGCTGAAAGAGTCACGCAACACAATGGTCCCAGTTCAAAGCTAAAACTTGTTGGTATGGTGTTTTTGGTAAGCCTTGTTTCATGTAATGTATGGCGCATATTGTTTTTGTTATTCTTATTACTTGGATCGCCACCGACATCTGGTGTAAAGTTTTATGTTAGTCCAATTAGAAGTATATCTACTGAGGATATACTGTTGACGCATTTTTCGTGCTGTATTTCCTGTCATCCTACTTCGTGTCTGCTGTAGGTCTTTCATGACACTTATAGTATCTTTCTTTAGTCGTTCAAGCCACATATTTAGATGACCAAAGGGATTTCAGTTTAAGAAAGCCTCAAAGATGATCTGATCTGTGTCTCAGCTTTGCTGTTGATCCTTTCAGGGTGCAAAATGAAAGCTGGGACAGAATTTAAGACTGGATGAGTTACATAACCCCAAACACAGGCCAGAGTTTTACACATCCTCTCCCTGGCGGTTGTCATAGCAGCAAGGATTAGAGAGAGAGAGGGAAAGACTTACATTTTCAACAGTACCAAGGTTTAAAACCCGCATGCCAGGATGATTGATGTTCCTTCCGTTGTCTCTCAGACAACAGGTGGAAAGCAGTTTAATATTTCTCTACAGATGGAAGTCTGCAGAGTTCATGTTTTAAATAAAGGTTTCCTGTGTATCGGATATTTGCACAATTCAATGGAGGCTGTTAATGTTTACTATAGTTTTTCTTTATTCAGATAGCTTTCTGAATATATTTACAAGTATTAACTGCTGATATTCATAGGTTTTCTTGTTTGGAATTCAAATTCAGGTCACACAATTCAGCACCAGTAGTTTAGAGGTAATACTCCCATGTCTGTGCTAGATGTAATCCAGGGGATTACAGGTCCAAGGCTTGTTCATCAGCAGACATTTAGTAAGGGCTTTAGTGAATGCTGAATATGCTCTTGCTCCAGGGGGTTTTCTGCTACTTTCTCAAAGGTCACCCTTTGAGAACAGATTGAAGGGAAGCGTGCTCTTTATCCGAAGCACAGGAGGCTCTGAGTCAGTGGATGCAGAGCTTGATGATCTCATGAAAAACGAGCCAAACTTCCCAGTTGCTCAGTTGTGTTTAGTTGAAATGTTCTATTTGGGTCATTTGCTTCCTGTGGGGTAAACTCTTTGGTACGGTATTTCTGGGGATTTGAGTCCAAACCCCAACAGTTACTCTTGGCAGATTAGTTTAGAAGTAATGAAACATGTCCATTTCTAACTCTGAGACCCTTTTTTGTCTCAATAAAATTCTGAAAAATAATATTCAGATGTTTTACAGTGCTTCCTCAGGTATTTCTTCTGTTTTTGCTTCTTTGTTACAGTTAAATGTGATCATCTAACACATTCCAGTATTAGATAAAGACACTACATTTGTGGGCTGCACAAATTATTTAGCATTTATCCCTCTAGTTTTTGTTGACATCTTCCTCATCTTTCCTTGTTTATTGGTCTCCTTTTCCTCAGCCTGCTAGCCTACTTTTCTACCTGCATCTGGTATGAAATCACCCACCTGCATCTTGTCAGTAATTTACCCCCAATATTTAAGTCTCTTGGTGTCATGGTGGAGTTTTATAGAGGAGTCAACGCAGAGACAATTTGGAGAGCGGAGTCAGCCATAATGAAGGAATGCAGGGTGTTAAGAGAGGAGGGGCAATGGGTCTAATGGGAGCCAGATAAGGACAATGAAACCAGAGAGCTATTTGCATTAAGGAAAGCGTGGAAAATGACATTTGGTGCAGGTGAGGCAAAAAGGTGATTGGGAAAAGCTGAGAAAAGGAATGAATGAATGAATGAATTTGTTTTTGTCAATTTGTTATATTACACATTTAAAAACAATGTTGACCAAAGTGCTTCCTAACAGGTAAAAAGCAACAACATTTAAAACAGCAATAAGATCAACAAGGACAAAAAAACAAAAACAAAAAAAACAAAACAAAATTAAACAAACCTTAACTACAAGACACCAAAACCAAACAGATCTGATGGAACTCAAACTGAACTCCAGTTGAAGGTCGGCTTGGAACTTTTCAGGAGAGATTTAAAAGACTGTACAGATTCTGAAGCACAAATATCAAGGAGCAGCTTGTTCCAGAGTCGTAGGGCTGCAATGGCTATTGCACGAAATTGAAAGTGCAGAACTCAAAGTGCATAGAACAAACAAGCAGGCTGTGGGAAAGTGAATGTTGAATACATTGAGAATGACCTAGGGCTTAAAGTAGTGACAAATAAATGGGGAAAAAATAACACTGATGCAAAAGAATAAAGTCCAAAAGCACAGCAAATAAAAACTAAGAATAAATAAAACTATGGGATGTATATATGTGGAAAGATAATACAAAAAAAAGCTGGATGTAACTCAAATCTTAAGACATGTTTTAGAAATTCTGCTATTTTATATTCTTGATCTAGCATTTGCCAAAAGCACTTAACACACAATGCTTCAGCGATTCCTCATCTAAGTCGAAGTGATCTGCTCTCACAGTTCCTGTTTACTTTGTCTTCCCTTTAGCCCTAGAAACACACACCTGAAAATTACCTCAAGTTTATATCAGAGCAATTCTATGGTTTTTAAGCTGCTTCTTTAGTCAGACTGCCAGATACTCATCTGGGAAACTCATCTTGCTGTCCTGAAGATAACTACTGGTTCTGCACCATCTGTCCTTCCTCCTACCAAAACTCAAGGGCCCCTAGAGCAACACCAAAAGGAACCTTAGAGAAAATGTAGATAATTTTCTCATCATCACTTACCTGCCCCACACAGTCATCAGCAATACTTTTCTTGAGTTAATTGCAATCATGCAAAAAGTAAGCAGTTTATACATTTCTTCTCATCTTCACAATGCTCCCTGGACTACTGTGTGACCAACTTCTCTAAAGCATCTACTCACCATTCAGCCTGCACAATTAAACTAGCTCTTGGCTTAAAACATGTTTATGCAAACTACTCAACATGACGACAACATTTAGTTTGAATGTGTGCATTATGTGTAGTTGTTTACAATTCACCTCTGTTGATTTCTTGAAAGACTGAAAATTATGTTTATTTTTTCTCTTTACTTGCGAGGCTGACAGAAGACATTTCATAACAGTAAATAATAGTTCCAGCTGTTCTTGTCTTTTTGGCCTAAAATCTGAGTGATTTATAGCGTTCTCGGATGGTTGAAGTCCAAATTACAAGCTGGACAAGTCTTGCAGCATTCAAACTGAAAATTAAGCTTTAGGTTTGAGAGTCAAAGGTTCCTAATCAACCTCAACACCATGATCCAATATTGCAGTCACATGCACAAAAAGTCTGAATGGCAGCAGTGATAAACTGCCACACACTGGCATGGTTGCATTGCCAAGTTTACAACTTGCAACCAGAACTCAGCCAATATGGAGGCCATTTTCTGGTCTGAATTTCAACTAGTAAGGAACAAGGAATACATACTTGTTAATTTCTACGTAAAAATAACAATAGACCCTCTGGGGTCTAATACAGCTGTTTTGCTGTGCTAAGCAAAATCATTTTGCTAAATAATTTCTGTTAGACAATGGCTGATTATGGTAAAACATAAAGACTCTCATGTTTATCAGTCATCAACATCTTATATCTAGTCACAGTTGTCAAATTGTGATATTTGAGGAAATCCTGTTTTGTTTTTCCAATCAACCACTGACTGCAGATTCAATCAATCCCCCAGAAAGAAAAATGTGACTGTTTTGCATTGCATGTTAAAAGGTTGCTCTAACTGGACATCCAGTGGATAAAAATGTGATTTATCCATTTTCTGATTTGGAACAGAAGCTCCAAATAGTGGAGCTTATGATCAAGCTCCACTATTTGTTGAGTTGGGAGAGAAAATATCTAGAAAACTGAACAGAAGAGGAAAAACACCCACAGCAATCCTTTGTGAAGTGGTTTGAAATTACAACCAAATTAAGTTCTCATTGTTTTGTGTTTAAAACAGGACTGTTTGAAGCTTTAATGAGTAGTTAGTGTTCTTATGCTGGTGGTTCGTGTGCTGTCTTGGTTTTAGAAAACCAGCAGGACCGGCAACACACACGAGACTTCAAACAGACACAAAATGACAGGAATATTTTTACCATTTAAATCAGCTCATATCTGATCTAAAAATATTTGATTTGATGTGGCACATCAGCAACAATCTTTCTTTCTGTCTGTAGGGTGTAAATCAAGACAAGTCTGGCCTAGATCTTGTATTTGCCCAGTAAAACATCTCAACTCTGTTTTTACAACTTTGTGGCCAAAAGCAACCAGCTCTTCACCACATGAAGAGACAAATCTCTGGGAAATCTCACAGAATTTCCTGTTTGTGGCTTTTCATTTTGCACTACCAACCAGAAACAGTCTCTGTCCATGCTTAGAGCCTAATGTGGTGAATATATAGCCTATTTGTGCACATAAATATCTCCTTCTTGTTTTTTTATGGTTATTTCCAATGTCTTTCTGACTTTTGTTAAGACTTTTTAGCCTATTTTAAAGTGCTTGAAATAAGTGGATGCATATGTTAATGTGCCTCAGGGGAAGAGATTCCTAGCTTTGCTCCTTACAACTACTGCTATTATAAAAAAAGAAAATAGAAAGAAAATTGGTAACAGAGGTAAACATGAATGTTCTTACCAAGTGTCAGACTGTCTGTGGATAAGAAGTAATAAACCAGACAGCAAGAAAGAGATGGCAAACAAACCTGGCAGCCCAGAGCAAACAGAACTTGTCAGCTTAGCTAACAACACGAGGAACAGACCAGGTGACATTCTGCACTCTGCTGCATTGTGTATAACAAATCCAACAAATAACGTCTTTAATGCCAGCATTTATCGGAAGAAAATTCAATTAAGATTTGTTCTGTGGGTTTTCTGACTTCGCCACAAAAGCAACAAAATGCCTCAGGTGATATCAGTGGCTGAATGAAAACTCACTGGAAAGCACATTAAATCCTGCAACGGTGATACAAAGTCTTCCTTTATTACTTTTTGTCTGTGAATTTTCCCCATTCCCATTATTTTATAATTCAGAATATCCCATTTATCATTCTTCCAGCTGGAGAGACTTGCAGGAACAAACCGATTTTCTATATTAAATAGTACACTGAAAAAAAATAATCAGTGAGAACTAGTCAAGTGTAGAAAAATTAATTTTAGTTAAATCAATTAAATAGAAAGTGTAGGGGGGTGGGGGGGAGAGATAGGCTCAGGCATCAGTATAATAACAGCAACATTTTATAATGTGTCTAGTTTCTACCCTGTGGATATAATTACATTTCATAAGCCAGAGCTGTTGGGACAGAGCCAGGCGTTATTAAGCATCTGACACCATTTAGGGTAAGATTCTGCTTTTTCTCATTTCTTCTTTTAATGAGCAGCTTTTCATACTTTTTTTTCTAATGATGAAACAAAACTACATCATATGCGGGAATTTATGTGCACAGTGTGAAATAGTGTTCAAAGCTTTTATGTTTATCTTTTGTCTCTATTAGGCATTATGTTGTACACTTTGTTAACCATTCTTCATTGCAGCACATTTGAGGGACGTCAGGATTTCTTTGTTCCCGATGTAGATGCAATTTATTCGTTATTAGATGTTTTCAGATGTGGCGTCTGACTTTGTTCCATCATTAAATTCAAGGCCATTTATATGCACATAATGCCATATATTTTTCATACAAAGTGCACCGATTATTTCTGCCAAGAAAATGCCTCCTACATCTATACGTCACTAACAGCAGGATATTTCATGCTTTTCTGTTCTATCCCTAATTCTGATCCTACCATCTGATTGTTGCAGATGAATTTGAGACTCAAAGGAGCAGGGAATGTTTATCCAGTCTGTTCAGTTTTGTTGTGTCTGTTTGAACTGAAACTTCAGTTTTCTGGTCTAGGGGATTCTCTGTCCTATTGACTATTTGTTGGCTTTCAGATATTGATGCTGTCCAAACCTTGGATATGTGAACTGTTGCCTTTCTGACATTTCAAATCACTGTGTTCATTCTCTTCTGAAATCGGACAAGAAGATTTTGTCGCCCACACAACTGCTGCTCACTAATTTTTTCTATTTTTTTTTCAACCATTCACTGAAAGTCCAATAAATGGTTGTTTGAAAACCCCAGCATATCATAGTAGAATGAAAAAAACTAAACTGCTTAATCGTTAAACATAAAAAAAAATCTGGTTGCAAAAGCAGCTGGAAATGAGTTTATTTTGCCTCTATTATTTAACTCTACATCTCAGTTACCCTTTATGTTTTCAATTTTTCTGCATTTGCATCCCTCCCTTTCACTCCATTTATGAAGCATCAAATTTTTCGATGTTCTAAAGTTGCTCAAACCATAGATTGTGAACAGACCACAAAGAGAGGATGTGTCGTTCCTTTAGGACGAGACGCATATGGACAGGCTGTTAGACACACAAACAGTCAGTCGGTGTACATCTTGCCAGAAGTGATGGGGGGAAAAAAAGCCTCAGATGTGATGTGATTATGACAGGATCAGAATAAATCCATGTGAGTGTGCACATGCTCAGACTGTAGGCCTGTGTCTTCTGTGGTGTGATTCGCTGAGCTGTGCGTTAATGACCAAAACCCTGAGGGAGATAGCACTAATCCCTCTAAAGAATTACACTGACCTTACTTTGTATCTTATGCGGACTTCATCCTTTCAGCTCTCTAGCACATTTTCTGTCTTACTGGATCTTTTAGTGTCCTTCTGCTACAATTTGGCCATTCAATTGCATGTCTTCCAAATCCACTTCCCTTTCAATGGGCTGTCAGCATCAGATCACATGGTTACTTTGAGCTCTGTTTGCCAAATCCTCTGCCCAATCTCTGAACTCGAAACAGAATGTCACCCTGCTGGGGTTGACACAGACCAGTGGAAGTCATTTAGATGTTGTCTCAAGGCACTAGATCAAAAGTCTGACAATCAACCAATCAATCAAAGACAAATAAAAATCAACAGAGTGGCACATCATTGTGAAGTACAAGGAAAGAGAAGACCTGTTGTTTTTTTTCCTAAATATCAGAAATGTGTGTTTTTGAAAACAGCTCCCACAAGCTAAAGATTTTTTACTGAAAAGTACTGTTTGCATTTGTCCACCAACTTCATACATATGGAAACACATTTTCAGCCATTCATTTTCACAGTCTGGTGTAAGCTCTGATTGGTTGAATGGAAAGGTGTGAAGCCAGTTATGGCCTTTCTGCAGAAACCACTCCATGTTAGATATACCGTCTAAAATGGCGTATCTATTTTAGCTGACCATTTTTTTCGTGCCAGCTTGTTTTGTGTTGTTGCCCTGGTGGAACTTTCACTCCAGGCTGTTGCACCTTCTTTCACGTTTTCTCCCAGGATTGTCCCATAGGTGACTTTAAAATTGCTCTGGCAGCATGATGTCACCACCATGTTTCACAGTGTGGATGATGTGTTGAAAGTGACGTGCAGTGTTAGTTTTAAGCCAAACAAGAGTTGGCATAGAGATCAATAAGCACATGTTTGCTGTTTCAATTACATGTTTTATGACAAAAGAAAAAAAGGATCAAATACATTAAGATTTGGTATTTTTAGGTAACAACAACTTAATAAATTAATAAATTACAGAGGTGTGACTGGTGTGGAAGCATTTCCAAATACAGCATAATTATTGTTCACTTGCTTGTTGTGGAAGCTCGAACAACGCTGACTTCAACAATATTTATTTGTTTTACATTTCTGTTTCTTACAATATGAAAAAGATTTTCTCCAAATGTGTTAAATTAGCTCGTTTTTATTTAAGTTAACATGACACATTTATCTAAGCTCTGTTCCACTGAATGTGCCTCTAGTGAGCACCATGGGTTCAGAGGGTTTGGTTTTATACAGGCTGAATTGCCATTTTTACACCTCAGCAGTTTCTGTATTTACTCTCTATGTCTGTTTGTATCCAATTTTGGCAGCAGAGTCATTCAGAAACAGTGCACTGTGAAGGACTGCTGTGTATATGGGTCCTGTATATGTGTGTGTTTGGGTTCTTGCATGTGGCACTAATCACCTCACAGCAAACAATAAATTAGGTAAAAAAAAAAAAAAAATTGTCTTCACTCCAGATGGTCACGGTTTACTGAGAGCATTTCCCCACTAGAACAACAAATTCGGACGCTGTACATACTGTGCCTATTTAACTATTTGGCTTTAAACGTGTCTATCTTTAGTTAACTGTGGAAAGCTCGTATACATGAGCAGAGTCAATGATGATCAGAAGCCATTCAGCACCATTTAGTTAAGGCACATCAAATCAGAAAATAAGTGTAATGCAAAAAAAAAAAAAGAAAAAAAAAGACACTTAATTCCAGTTGTGCCAAATTACACCAATAAGATGCAAGTTTATGACTGTTGAGGTGAATTACGCTGGATTTTCTTTATGCCCATAAACAATATCTGTCTGATTGACTTGTGTAAGAGGTACTGGGTAATTTGTGTTGTGTTTGTGTTTTTCTCTCTAAGTAAACCAGTTTAAAGCAGAGGTCCCCAACCCCGGACCTCAGGACCCACTTGTCCTACATGCTTTAGGTATTCACTGCTGCTGCGCAACTTGCATAAATTGATGGGTGACCAACAGGCTTTTGCATCAATTGCAGGCATTCAAAATAGATAATGCACTTATTTGAGGGAGCTGTTTTTGAGTGGGGAAACATCAAAAACATGCAGCACAGTCGGCCCTGAAAACCAAGATTGATGTCCTATAGTTTAAAGGATGCACCGTTCCCTTGTCTAACAATCTGTAGCTTTACTTTTTGGTTTTGGAACACCACTGCAATTCTATTTTTATTTAAAATGACATTCACTTACTATTCTTCAATACATTCACTTATGTTTGGACATCTCATATTTACTCAAAGCACATACGTCTTACAGACAAGGAGCACGTTATCCTTCAATGGTCTTCTGGGCAACCTTTCTGATTGGATGGATGGATGAATGGATGAATAAACGAATGATGGAATCCATATATACTTATATTTCCTTGTAAGGGGAAAAGCATGTGTTGACTTGTGAGTTTATGTGACTCAAGGAGGCGATTGTCTTGTATTATTGGGTGACCGATAAGCTAAATGACAGGTCAAATGCTTTTGCTGGGGTTTTACCATGCAGTTAAGGTGTCTGTGCACGTTTGCATGTACGTCTGCAGCCAACAAACGGTTCCCTGAGGCTGGCAATCTCATCATTAACCTTCAAATCATCTTTAAACTCCTCATTTTCTTCTCTCTTTTCCTCTTTCTGCCCCATCCAGCATTTCTTGCTCGCTCACTCCTCTCCTTCCTCTGCAGGCGCCAACATCCACATCAAAGAATTCTCTCTGCAGGAATTTACTTATTAATGACGCATTGTAATATTTTTCTGGGCTTCAAGTCATAAAAGACATATCTCTCTAAAGACAGGCAGGTTTTCTAGGACTTTTGCATTATTTCACAGTTTGTCAGCTAATTTGACTCAATTCTTGAATGAAATAGTTCAAAACAACATACTAAACAACTGGGCAAGAAATCGTATAGTGTAACCTCATCTTCAGGACCCACAGGTAATCCTAACAGTTTGCATGCTACTGCATCAGTAGCACACGTACACAGCTGATCTAAATGGATGCACAACAGGGAAGACAAACAACTAGTTTGCTCAAGTTAATATTAAATAACATTTAAAAGACTTATAAAAGCCACCTATGGAATTGACACTTGAACTAGGTTGTGATGTGGCTATAAAGAGGTGAAATGACACATTTTGGTGACATTTAATGAGAAAATGATGAGTTTTCATGAGTGACTGAAATATTTCGACAGTTTGAAGACATGCAATAGAGTTTGAATGGTGCACAAAACAGCTGTGACAGTTGTACTTCCAGTGAGGAGGATGCCAAGTCGGGTATAAAAAGCTAAAAAAAAAAAATAAATAAAATAAATGCCACTCATAACACTGATAGATAGGTCTCCCCCTCAAGCAAATATATTGTGACAGGATAAGTATTTTTCCTGTCTTTTTTTTCTCTATCTTCTTCGTGTTATCTTTTTTTCTTTCCTTCTCTCCTTCTCTCTTTGCTGATCTCTTTCAGTCTTACTTTCCCTGTCACTGTCAGTGGGGAACGAAGACCATCTGCAGCCCTTCTGCCCCCTGACATCTGGAGATGGGTTCAGAGACCATAACACGCAGTCTCTTTACAGTAAACCATTAGAAAAGAAGGGAACGAGATGAGGAATGAGCGAGAGGGTGGGACGAGGAGAAAAAAAATGTAGATCAGAGAGAAGTTTATAGATGTGATACTATTGGTGTACTTTTAGTCAGAAATGATTTAGCTCGCCATAAGTAAGAGACTGAGCTGGTTATTAAAACAAAGCAGAAGAATTACTTTAATGAAGACTCCATGGTCTCATTTTTAGGACATTACTTGCTGCGCCACCTGTGTTTCTGCCAAAGCCTCTTTTATTATGCATGTATCCTTTTAAGTGATGTCATATATCTGTTGATTTTAGGGCATGATGGAAAAGAAAGGGTGAGAGACGAGGAGAAATTAAAGCCATCAGCTAAAATACGTTAAAAGAAGGAAGAACAATAAAAACGGTTGCGTTCTTTATTCCTTTCCGTCTTTTTGTCTTTCTTTCTTTTTTGTATTCCTTACATTTCTTCTTACATTAATTAAGCAGCAGCAACCATTCTGCCCAACTTGAGTCTTGTTCCTTGCCTGCTTTTGACTAATTCTTTCACATTTGTTTTGATCAACTTTAATAATGTTCTTTGTTTTAAGAATCTCAAGCATTTCCAATGAATTTTAATATGGTCCTCTCTGCGTTCCTTCTTTTCCACAAGGATCATTCCCTGGCTATGTTTTCCTGCCTTTGTACATGCTACACATAATCCATACACCTTCCATTTATCCAAAATCAGATATTGTGGGGAAATACAGAGACCCACCCTCTAAAATCCATCATCACGGATGTATAATCTTGCTAAGCGAAACCTGAGTCTGACGCTACCATTAAATTCAACATGACTCTTCTTCAGTAACAAAAAAAAAACATCTGAGAGATCGCCTATGTTTAAAAAATTAAAACATGTTCAGCAACTAAGCAGAAGAAAAACAACTTATACACGAGTTAGAAATCAAAAAATAAAGAGAGGGAGGTCAAAAGACTGTTTGGCTTCACTCTCCTCCTTGTCTGTCTGAAACTTTCTCTCCTCTTAGCCCCATCCATCCACCTCACATGACCAAAATGAACATGTTAACAACCTCAAAGCAACAAAAGTCGACACAAAAAGCAAATGGCTTCAATTATGCATGCAAGCTTTACAAAATTTAGTTTAGACTCGAACAATGGGAATCCCGAGGCGTTTCCAGACTAGAAGGAAACCAATGTCCCTCAAGGTTCTGCCTCTTCTCATGAGTCTGAATGAAGTTGCTTGGTTGTACCTGTGTGTATGTGATTTAACGGTAGAATGAAATAAAACATGTTGTGCTACCACACAGATGGCACACAGCCCTTTCTTCCACTACAATCTGACAGCCTGTGTGCACAGCAAAGCCTTTTTGAGAGTTATCAGTGAATGAAAGGCAGGGAAGGTGTAAACTGCTTGAATCTAAATGAGAAGAGGACAGGGATGTTACTATTTGAATCTCCAAACGCTTTTGTTCGTGTTGTTCTCCATTGAGTAAGATTATTTTTCATTCATTTTGAGAACAAACCAATACAGCCATTAAATCTTCTTTTTATCACATGAAGGCCAAACCTAAGGCCTGCATTTTATTTTAGAGATTCTCACAAGTTATTTTAGCTTAAATTATTGTATCACACCTAATTTCAGCTGCTCATCTGCTGACCAACAAAAGAGATCCTGTCACACCTAGCCAAATCCAGCAACACCGAACATCCTGCTCAAAACGGTCTATAGTCCAAAAAATGTAATTGTTTAGAATTGCATTTGCTGTTCATTATTAAATAATTCACCTGACAACATTGAGTTCTTTTTCTTTTCTTCTTTACTGCGTATTTATCTTAATTTCTAAGATATCCATCCAATAATTTCTTAAAAAGGTTTGTTTCAAACATGTTTGAAAATATTTTATATGTTCGAGTGAAGAAGAAAGTAACAAAGAGAATAACTAAGATTCATTTTATAAGTGAGCGTGTCACGGATGTCTAACTCTTACCTTTTCTTTCTCTCACACTCATACAGACTCTGTAGGTCTCTGCCCCAGGTGCTTCCAACTATCTCTATTACTGAACGACAAAGTAACCAATTTTATTATGGTTAGCTCATAAAAAGCAGTTGCTGGGAGCGAAGGAAGATAAAATGGAATTATGGGATTAAAGTTGGCACAGTCGTGACCAGTGCATCTTGCACATAATTTCCAGATTGGTTCTGACTCAAGGCATTTATTAATGGACCCTTTTCTGTTCACACTTTGTGTCTTATCAGGTTGAATGGATGCAAACATAAAAAAAACCCCATTGACCCACACATAATTATTAAGTACTGAGTGGTGGTGACCTTGACTTTGTTCTTTTTATGCTTCTGTTTTATATAATTGCAGAGCTCTTATTGTCCCTCTTGAAGGGAACACTTGTCAAAGTATTGTAGCGAAACACAGTTAATTTGAAACTAACCTTAACCTAGAAAACGGTCTCTTTGCAGGCCACCTCAAATGGCCTCACCGGACCACACATTTAGTGAAAACAAACTGTCATCCATGTTAGTAGTGGCACAACACTTTGAAGCATACAGAAATTATGACCCTGCAGGATGTTACTCTCCAGCTTGTTTATCTAAATACTGGCATAGACTGAATAAGAGTTTTATGAAGGCTGAAAAGCCTCCAGGAAGATTTTAAACAGCTTGTTATTGACAGTAAATTTGCATATTGATTTTTAAAAATATCAGACTTTGAATATTGCTATATTTAATTAATGAAAATGATTATGTGTTGGGTTAAATGATGATGGTAGAAAATGGAAATGTTAGTTATGATGGAATTTATTTTCAAAATGACAGAAAGTCGGACTTCATGGACATACATCCAGTAAATAAAATGCCAGTTCTTTTGGAAGAAGAGACTGGATTGACTCTTTAGAAGGATTGGTAGTGCTACAGAAATGATACACATGTATAAAGTCACACAGGCAGAACCCGACTGACAGAGTAGGGATTAGAGTAAATCTTAATAGTGGTAAACACTGGTGGAAGAAATATTAATTGCCTCTACAAATGAAAGTAGCAGAAAAGAAGTGGAAAATACTTCATTGCAAATTTTTCTGGATAAGTCTTGCTTAAGTTAAATAATGTATTAAATGTAAAATGAAAAAAAAAAAAAGAAATGCAGCTCTCATCGACAGTTCCTGAGCCATCTGGCCACATAGTTTCTTAAGTTTTGTATATCTTTATAGTTGTACCTTCTCACTTCAAGCAGGTCTATTTTTGAAGACTTTAACATTGCAGGCATATTTATTTCTAATATTAAAACAATCTAAAAAAAAAAGAAGCTTAAGATGTACCACTGATTATTAGTTCAGAGTCAAGAAATAGACTAGAACAAAAAGAAAAATAACCACAAACTGAACAACTAATGATTTTATGTTAGTATGATGTTTCTCTTGATGAGCTTTAGATTCTAGAGTGTATTCTGAAACACTAAAAAACTGCAGTAATGCACATTTACCTCCAAGCTCAGTTTAAGCCCAATGTTGCCTGTGTGTTTGGCTGCTTCGACTCCCAGCCTGAACTTGCAACATTTTAAGGGTTTCTTGCTAACATGCTGGTGCCAGATACCATAGGAGGTCTTACAAAGGTCACAACTTAGTCGGGGAGACCAAGAGAATATAGCTGAATTGAAATATTATCTAAATGTTTTACCTATCTGAACTAAAAGCACAACTTTATCAAGTTGGCCTGCCTATAAATGTTTATTGCAACAAAAATATCCCAACCACAGTACAGACCATTTTTTAGTCTTTTGTTTACCTTAAATGTTGCTCCTGCTTGAATGACAAATGGACAACCTTAAAGTCTGTAACTAATTATGAACACAGGCTCTTGAAGTAAATGAATGAAATGAATGAATTATTTTTTTTTCTGAGCTACTCCAACACGCCACCACCATGACTGAGGCAATTCCAGAACATGACAACCTCCACTACAACCTCACTGAAACCCCTCTGTCTCTACTCACCCTCCTCATTATTTATTCTTTGTTCTGTATTTGGGTCAATTCTAGTTGCAAAGTCAGAAAAAAAAAAAAGTAAATGAATTATAAAAGTTGTATGACTTTTAAAGCAATTTCAAATGGTAGTTTAAATGATTTCTTTCTCCTTCCCATAGGAGCTAGAAGTTCAGCTGTGCTAACAGTTACCTCCTTTATAACTGTGCTTCAGCAAACCTTTTTATTTGCTTTTCTACTCCCTATAAAATGCAATTGTATTTATTGCTTGCTTGTGTTTTGTTACTCATGCTCAAAAGTGCTTTTGTCCATAATAGTCAAATAAATTAAAGAAGTCTAACTAAACACTGTTGGAAAACTGGCTACATAATTTTGCTAATTTAGAAATTGTTTAGTACATGTTTACTCTTAGTACATTAAACTGTATTCTAGCAATTTAAAGTAGACTTTGTTTATTCAACTTGAAGCTTTAAAATTTTTTCAACCCTTTTTTTCCCCCCTTGATTAAACAGAAAACCTTTCCTACTAGGAAAGGTTTTCCTAGTAGGAAAACATTCGCATACTCATGCTGAGTATGCGAATGCTTGCATTTGTTCCACAGTTTTACAAATATGGACTCTCTTAAGAGTCCGTCTTCGTAAGCCAAAGATAGCCAAAACGAAATGCTCCCCATTTCAACAAATATCTATCCAGTGCTTATTATTCAGCACTGAACTCACCATTGGCAGTGCCAGAGGAATTGAGTAGCATAAATCAGTGTTTTCCTTGAAGCATCAACAAAGTTCTAAATTTCTCCTTCCAGAATCAATAAATGGTGCAAAAATAATCCTCTTTTGGACTGTAGACAAGAGGCTTTCAGCATAACCAATTGTTATTCTGTAGAACCAGATTTAATCCCAGTTATGACACTGCTGGTTATCATAATCCCTGCATGCCAGCTTTAATATTTTCTTAATGGATTCCATTTAATGTTTTTTGGGTTGTGCAAGAACTTTTGCGTTTACTTTACTCAGAGAAAGTTGGTGTTTTTTGTTTTCTTTTGCCTCTAGTAATCACTAAAACAACACTCAGTGAGGAAGCTAAGAAGATTTCTTGAGACGTGAACATAGTTCAGTCACATGAATGACTTCTAAAGACTGGTTGTAGTAATAAGTTACAACTAAAACACAGTATCACACTGCATTAATGGAAAAGTCTTAAATGTTTCCAATAATTGGACCACGTGTGGAATCTGCAGTCAGGACTGGGATGAAGATGAAATAAAAAGTACTGCTTTGCCTCTCTGAATGGCCATTTGAGAAGCAGAGAAAAACAGACCACTGAGGAATTTGTGGTCTTTAACGAAGAAACACTTCACAGTGATGCAAGTCCTGTGTTGCAGGGTTCATCTGAAAGGCGAGACCAGACATATGTTCTCAGAATTAGCTTGGCACAAAGACTGAAACAGGAATTTAATTATTTGTTATTGTTTTCTGCTTTTGGACAGAGCCAGGCCAGATGTTTCTTCCTGTTTTCACTGCTTGAACTAATCTGACCATCCACTTGCTGTACTATGTTACATGATATATGGAGCAATACATCCCTTCCTATCATGATCTGCAGTAAGGAAAATCCATTTATTGCCTCTAAAAAACAAAATTAACCCTCGTATGACAATACAAATTTGGTTTGATGTCATTCTCGGGTTATTGGACAATTTACAGCAAATCTATGGAAATTATAAAATAATTATAAAACTTGGGGGAACCGATTACTTCAAAGCTAAGAACAAACATTGTGAATTTTTAAAACACGTTAAAATTCATACTCATTTTATTCTATTATATTCCTCTACTTTTACAAAAAAGTAAAAAGTGAAAGGAGCCCTTCACAGCCTCTGGCCTTTCATTCATCCAAAACAGAGATGGTAATGTCCCACACAGATGTGAGCTTTTAATTCAGTGAAACCAGCCCCATGGAAGCACAGGGGCAGCAGTGAAACTTAACGCTGGTGACGTTAGGCCTGGGCCTAGCAAGAGTTGTTCAGTTGTTTTTAATGATTTGTAATTTCCACCCAAACTGCTACAATCACACAATGGCAGCTGTTCTGTGATCGAGTTGCTCATGGCAGAATATTTCCAAGCCAGATAATAGAGTCTTTATGAATAAAAGTAAAAAAATAAAATAAAATGTTATCACATCACTAAATACAGCCAGGCACTAATGACTGAGGTAAGGAATGACTACACTTTGTATATGCTTATAAGAAGAACAAACTCCTTTGTTTTAAATACTTTTAGCTGTTGAAACCTGGCAGTTACGGTGTCAAAACTACAATTTTTCACTATGGTAACACTGTGTTAAATTTTCAAGTAAATTCCATGGTACTGCAAAAGTAGTATTTTAGTTCCATTATGAAAAGATCGTATTGCCTCATGATTTGTTGATAGAGCTGCATGTAACATTTGTGTCAAACATTTCCTCTCAAGCACTTAGTGGGCCATCTCTGGTAAGTACAACAAAATAAAAATATTCTTCATTTTTCCACAGTTGGGGAATTCAAGTGCAACAGCAACAAAATGACAGGCAATCAAAGCAAGTAGATTACTAAATAATCTTCTTTGTGCACATAGGAAGCATCAACTTGTGTTTTCACATATCGTGGGCAGCCAGTGAGGTAATCCAGTATCCACTGGGACATGTGGCGATCCATTCCTGACAGCCCAAGCGTGTCCCTCAGAAGTCCACGTTGGGTTGTGTTGAAAGTAAAGAACATCATCCAGGCTTCTCCGGGTGGGTCAAAGGTCGGTACAAGAGGTAGGTGATGGTGTCATCTACCCCAAAACCAAGCTGGTAGGCGGACTGCAGTGGATTCAGTGAAGACGTCAGCAGGAGGCGCAGATCGCTGAGGACCAACCCCTTCACAGTCTCTTGAGGTCTCTCAACTCCTCCTTGTTTTCTGATCTAAAGGTTATCTTATTCCAATAACCGCTCTGTGACTCCACAAAGTCATGGTGATCTGTCTTGTACTGGAACATTTAAGTACACATTGCGAAATTTGTGTCAGTAGTAAGAATATTTATCAAAGTCAGAGTTTTTCCCTTGTTTCACTTAGTTAGCTGGTCTATACACACAATCTGTCATCTCTGCTCCATATCCACTGGAAGCTAACCTGTTTATAAGCTGACCTTTAAAGGGCTGTCACTACATTGCTTGGGAAGCCAGAAGAGTAACAGTGACAAGTTTACTTCAACATGCCTTGCCACCTAACTCCCCTGTACAACCTCACAGAAGCACCCAGAAGGCATCTATGTTCCGGACTGGACTGTTTTGTTGGGCTGATGTATGATGCTGTAACTGAGTTATCCTACTCGACAAGTGTGAGAAAAAAATAGAGTGGAGGAAGCAGACCTGATGTGTGAATGAAAAGGAAATTCCCATTGCGGCCATTTAGAACAAGCTTTCAGGCTGATTTAAAGGCCTCTTAAGAGGAGAATACAGGAACTGCAGGCTACCAGACTGTATGCCTCCAGCAACCCCCACCCTCATTTTCTTGTGTGCTTATCAGTTTTTTACTTTGCTCTTAACATCTATCAAATTTTAACCCTCACTCCGGCCCATACCTTCAAGTCAGAGCCCCAAGGTCATTACCATCTTATAGTAAATTTCGATCCTTATGAGTAGATCAGTCAATAGCGCCCAGTCATGCCTGTCCACTCATGCTCTGGAAAATGCCTTGACTCCATGGGGTGCTGAAAGCCTCAAATCAATAACAGACCCCAGGGTCCGGGGACCCTGTGCCACAATGTGCCTTCAGACAGTGCCTCAGCTTAGCTTCAAAGTTAGATTTCATCACGGTAGACAGTTATGCAGGCTATGAATCTCAACGGCTGGCACAGAGGCAGGAAAACAATAAACATGTATATTTGAACTAAGAATTTATGGAAACATTAATCTGTTACTACACCAGGAGAAAAGCATTGCTTTATAGATAATAAGAGCACTATTTTAAGCTGTGAATCATTTGTTCCATCTCCTTATTTAAATACTTCCAGGTGATGACAACGAAATAACCTGCCAAGCAGTGAGTGCCCCCCTGTGAGAAGCTGTCTGTCCAAACAGCACAAGTGTTAGACAACCTGTCTTGTCCTTCAACCAGTCCTTAATGATCCACAGTCCCAGAGCGCTTGAAGCCGTGAGGTCATCCAAAATGTAATTGAAGGTCTTGGTCTTTTTATGGATAGCCTGTGGCACTCTGCCCTTTCCGATACCGCTGTTCCTGTTTTCACTTTTTCTAAGTTACCTTGACAATGAGAGTAACTTTAAAACAAGCTCTTGTGAAACACTTTTTTTTTTCATCCTGTAAGTTTTTTTTTTTTTTTTTTTTTCTTGTCAACTGTGGATTTTAAATGTGATGCTGAAATGTCATAATTCGTAGAATCTCTCCTGGTTTCAGTCTGTAGAGTTGATGCTCAATAAACATAATAAAAAAAGGAAAATACTGAACTTTAAGTTATATTTGGAAATTAAGGACCCATATTCTGGAGGAAAAGTAGTGAGGATCAAAACTTGAGTTGCTGGATGTAATGGGCAAACACCGGCAATGGTGTTCATCCATTGTCATTTTCATGAAACATGAAAGCAGAACAGCTGTCTATTAGGAAATTTAAGAGCACTTCATTTCATTTCATTAATCCGTTAGGATTTGGCACCTGCCAACAAAGATTAAAGAATCAACACCTGATTTAATAACCATGATGTTACTGTGCCTGACTGGACAACAACCTGGCTAAACCTAAACCTCTGGGGCATTGTCAAGTGGAAAATGGGAGACCAGACCCAACCGTGCACATGGGATAAAAGCTACTTATAAAGCACTCTGGGTTGTGCCAGAAGCTGATTGCCTCCCCTCTATGCAAACTGATTCATACAAAAGGAGCTTCAACCTAAGATTGAGTGTATTTACTCTACAGTACTTGAAAATACTGTGAAAATTGCTTCTTAAATAACAATAACTACAGTAGAAATACCAACATTAAAATATTTCTAGTGGTGTTTTGCTGTATTCTAATTTTCTGGGTGAAAGAAGTTTGAATTTGTATCAGCTATGAGCGATATTCTTCAAAATAAACTGTAAAAAAAAAAAGTTTGAAATATATTACTGTGCATAGTGAATCAAAACAATGTATCAGTTGCTCTATTTGAATTTAAATATTGAACCAAAATTAATTATTTCATAACGTTGCCATTGATTGAGATTCACCTAAGCATTGAATCATATAAGACCTGCCACAGTAGCTTTAATCATTAGTTCTTTAGTGACACCAACTGATACAAAATATACTCTAATCTTGTTTTAAGAAAAACATACAAAAAAAAAATAACGGAATGTTATCAGTTATTTTAGACTTCATTAAGGCAAAGTTTTTAGCAGATCAACACCAGATCAAAAAGAATGTATGCATGATTTGAAATAATGTATCAGCAGGCTGGTCTCTTCTAGGCACAGAGTTGTTTACTTCCTGAATTCATGAATCAGCGTTCTAGTCATTGACCTAGATTGCAACAAATCCTCAGAAGCAAAAAGGTGGAGTGCACTCATGACCAAGAGTGCTTTTTAAAATCTCACAGGGATTATAGAGAAGAACTTTACACCCTTTACATTTTGTTGGTCAGCACAGCTGCATCTGGCATGTTCTGACCTCACTTGTGTTCGTTTTTTTTTTTTTTTTTCCACCTAAAGTTCAGAGTGACAAACTGTGCACGCAGTACCTATATTAAAAATGATCATACATTTCTTTAATTAGTTGCAGATTTGAACTGGCAGCAAACAGACTTGAAATGTAAAACATTTTGGTCTATTTTACACATTAGAGATGATTGAAGATTAGATAACAACTGGTCACCTTTATTATTTGGTGTATTGCAAGATCAACTTTCCCTTGTTCAAAGTGGGCCACCATAATACTCTGAAGCTTGATTGCAAGATCCTGATGAGCACTTCTTATATCTTATTTGACACAGACCTTGAAATTCGGCCTAGCAGTTCAGTTTTTGGCTCGTCAGATCAGAAAATCGTTTTCCTCAGGCACTGAGTCCTTCAAATGCATTTTGCCAAAAGCCAAGTGGGCTGTCATTTGTCTTTTTACTCTGTGATTTCCACTGAACTGCTCTTCCATGAAAGGCTGACTGATGACTGCAGTGCTTTTGACAAGTCCTCCAGTCTCTGCTGAGTGCATTTACAGATCTTTAAGAAAAACTTTCAGAGCACTGGACATTTCCCTCATTATGCACTGACCCAGTCTAATTACAGTCATGAAAAACCTTATTAATAATGCAACACAGTTGGAAAACACCAAATAAGTTTGATATTTTTATGATTAAGACAGCCACATTGCAGGGCTCTCGTTCAATATTTAGTTTCCTGCTATAATAATGTGATTGGTTACAGATGTTTCTCTCAGTAAGGACGCATTTCTCTAGCACTCTGGCTGTCAGTAGGTATGAAGAAAGAGAATTATTATCCAATCTGTCTTCAGTCATTTAGTTAACATACAGGCTCAGTATGAACTGCATGAGAGCCTGTTGCCACCAGGATCCAAATCAACCGGTTGGGCTAGAGGGGTGCATTGAACATCCATTTATCTCTCACTGAAATCTGACACTGCAACCAAAAATGTAACCTGAGTTAGAGAAAGTAATTTATCAGTTTTGAGCCGAAATGCTACTGATTTCTTAGAGTACAGGTGGGCTGAAAGACAAATCTGTTGAGTGTTCATCCATTATTGGATGAGCTGATATTTACACCACTTCACACTAAAAAAAACAAGAATTATAGTCAAGGTTGCTATCAGCAAAGCATGCAAAAGCCGCTGGCAGCAGTGATTGAAGATTAAACTATTCTGGCACAGATAACCTACTTTGCTAGGAAGGCCACCTTTAAGACATCATCATTATGGAAAAAATCCCTGCTTCAGGAACAAAACTCAGGCATCAATTTTACACATTTACTACTGGGTGGCAGAAATAGCAGTGATGAGGGAGACCCAACTCTTACAACAGAATTTTTCTTTCTCAGCAAAGTTGAGGATTGGGCTTTGGTGATCCCATTCAGAAGGCCCAATGTAAACCTTTCAAAGACCAGTTTTGATTTTATTTTGGGTAATTTTTTTGAAAAAAAAAAATCAAACAAAAAAAATGTTAGTGAGAGATTATTTATACAATGGAACCTGCATGTAAAATTTTAATCTGTGTTGATATGAGAAAATCTCCAATAAATTTCACCTAATTCTTATTTTCTTCATCACTGAAATTGGGTCATTCCATTCTCAAAACAGAACCATTCAGATAGATATTTAAAAGTTTCAAAATCCACATTACATTCAAACCAGTCATGTGTGTAAATAAACCTCGAAACATCACTGTGTTTGTTTTTAGATGTAACAGCGTCCCTGAATCTGTAGAACTACTTTTAGCAAGTCACAATTTAAAGTTTTTGTTATATTACAATTCCAGTTATTGCAGAATACATATTTGCATAAATAAAAGAATTAAAAAGACAGTTCACAACTAAAAAAAAACAACAAAAAAACAAAAAAAACCCCCAAAAAACAAATGAATTTGACAGCAGATGAAAAGGGCGCATTACAAACAAAAAAAAATTGGCAAATTGGCAAAACTGAATCATAAATGCTGAGATCCCTATGCTTCTGCACTGCGCAGAATAATATGATTTGGAGTTATTTTCATGCTAGATTTAGGGTTTATTTTAATTAATTATATACTAAAAGTAATTTAAAAATGTTTGGCTTTAAGTATCTGCAAGCAAGAATGTCATTTATTCATTTGTAGACTCTATAACATTTATTTAAAGCTGTATATTGTTCTACAAGGGAAAGGCATCAATATGTCACAGTATGCCTTCTCATTTCATCCAGTCATTCATTCATCTTCCCCAATGAGCCATTGATATTACATTATGTCATCATTCCTTACTTGTTTCCAGTCAGACCAGCAGCAATTCATCTGTTACAGTCCACCATGTTTCGATAACATTGAGCAATGTAATGAAGTGAGCCGGCGCAGTAATATAGCTTTGGGGGATGAGTTCAGCTCTGACAACTGTTCACAGAACAGTGCTGCCTGCAGAGACAAGGGTGATAAGGTGGCAAAGATTGGATCATGCACTGAAAAACATCAGAGAGAAAGTTGCTGGTGACTGTAAAACATCCAATCACATTTGTTAAGACGTCTGCAGATGTTCACTTGTCGACTGCCGAGCTGCAGGCTATTGCCAGTCATACATGATTAATGTAGCCATTCATTACTGAGGCAGCTGATGAGAAAATTTAAAACTCTTCATTTGGGTGACCTTATTCTCACACCTAAAGCTGCGGTTCTTTGATGTAGCTGCTGCATGAGATTAGTTGAAGACCTTTGCTACTAAATATACAAAAGAAGAAAATAAAGTGAACTGAAACATCTCACTACATTGTCTTGCAAAGCTGCCCCTGTCTAGAATCAGTCACACTCTGTCACAAGCCTTCCAACACAGTTGGGAGTCGGGGGGGGGCGAGGTGTGGGAGTGTCGGGGGTCGCTTACTGGAGATAACAGCTGAGGAGCATCTGTCTATTTCTGGTTTCCCCTCTAAGAAGTCCCGATCTGCATGTCTGAGAATCAGAGATGTTGGACCATCTCTGTCTGAGATATCGTTGGCAATATTGGCTCCTAATCCAGAAGATTCAGTTATCAAACACCAAAATTAAGAGGATAAATGTTAATTAGGCCAACATATTTTGAAAGCCACCCAATCAATATGTTGATGTACCAACATGGATCAAGTGTTCAAACTAAAATAACAAAGAATAATAAGGTCTGCACAACAAAACAGCTGGTAGCACTGCTGCGTTGCAGCCAGGAAGTCCAGGATTTGAATCTCTGCTTGCTCTTTCTGCATCAAGCTTGCATGTTCAGCCCCCTTTCATGTGGGTTCTCTTCTGGTACTCCAGCTCCCACAGTCCATAAACCTGACTGTGATGTCATATTCAGAGAGAAACATAGTCTCTCTATTTCTCTCTTAAGGCCAGGAAAAAATTGTGTGTTTCTGTGTTTCCCCATGAAAGGCTGGCAACTCGTCACCACTGGAGGAACACCCTGGTGAATCCTGGCGACTGTCCAAATTGTCTCTCTGCCACTATCAGCGACAGAGAGGCAAGTGGGAGATAAAACTTTCACCAAAAATAAGAAGCTATATCCCGTTTTTTTAAAACTCAGAATAATAAAATCTAATATTTGTAGGCTACTTGATTATAAATTAAAAAAAAAAAAAGTTTATTTCAAAAATGTAATTTCTGTGCAGCAGAAGAAGCAGCTTGAAGCACGGTGACTTATTACTTCATAGTTTCCGCCCCTCTTCGGATAGACCCATCTGCCTGAGCGTCTTTCTCTTCACTTGCTGCCCTGTCCCACTTTCCAAGATCAAATACACACACATTGTTCTCCACACAAAACGCGTGCACACAGGGACCAGACGCGATTGCTGTCCGCCTGCCGCGTGTGCTGCGCTCCTTTTCTCCTCCCGTCACATACAAGAAGACCTGCTTGATTTTTTTTGCCGAGGGGTAGGAGTGGTTTTGTGGGAATTTTCAAGTTTTAAAAAGTGCTTATTTGCAGGATTTCCCCCGCATTCTTTGCGAACACTGTGGTGACAAATGGATGAATGAAGGTGGGAAAGTGCGGATTAATTTGCCGAAGTACACGGATGAATTGAAATCATCATTTGATGTAGAAAATGAATAATTCCTTACAATAATTTATGCCTCCGGACCAGAAAAGTTTAAGGTATGTTTTTGTTTTTATTATTATTATTTTTTATTTTTTATTATCACTTTGGATTCATAATATATTCTAAAAAAAATGTCTTTGTAAGATTTGAACAAGACGAAAAGTCTCAGTTGTGTGTTCAGTTTACGTTGAAGTGGTGTAAATTTCAGCGCTTGTGTGTGATTGGATAAGAAAGCGCAGCGAAGTTTCTGTGACTTATGTCTCATTCTCCGTCTGTAAGTGACTGACAATAAAATGAACTCTATCTAGCATCATGAATTAATTTGTCAAAGTCCAAAACTCCAACATATGATTAAAAAAAATCTATTGCAGATTTATTACTGAGCTTGCTCGTGTACAGTTTGTGACTTTAATCAATCAAATTTTATTTGTATAGCACATTTCAGCAGCAAGGCATTTCAAAGTGCTTTACATAATTAAAATGCAAACAGCATGTGACATAGAATAAACAGTGAGAAAAAGAGATT
This sequence comes from Poecilia formosa, assembly GCF_000485575.1. Classification (NCBI taxonomy): domain Eukaryota; kingdom Metazoa; phylum Chordata; class Actinopteri; order Cyprinodontiformes; family Poeciliidae; genus Poecilia; species Poecilia formosa. Next base: position 85,097 of record NW_006800425.1, read on the forward strand.
TTGAAAAAGATTAAAAAACGATATATAAAAAAAATATATGTGTCATTACTAATCCTAAACCTCATGAAGGGCCGTATGCAGGAGGATGAGCAGTCGTGGGCTGAAGCCAGTTTTAATGCCCCCCGACAGACACGTTTCTTTTTTGGCAAAATATATCTGATTATCAGTTAAGTAAAATTGAATGACCATTTTCTTGCCTTAAAAATATTCTCCCCACCTTCACCCTTCTAAGATAAAGGATAACAATAAAATCAAACAAACTTTTGATTTAATTAGATGTCTAGAAATTATCTACATTTAAATGCGAGATATTCCTACAACATTGGTCTTACAAGTTTCCTTTGTAAACTATGCTGTCAGTAAAATTCCATCCATCCATCTGTCTGTCTGTCCATCCGTTGGTCTGTCACCTCCTTTCTAGGGTCAGGTCAGGTAGCTAAACAGAATGACCCAGACTCTCCCCTCCCAGCCAATTAGGCCAGCTCTTCCAGGGAAAACCAAGGCCAACCGAGAAACATAGTCCCTCCAGCGTGTCCTGAGTCTTCCTCTGAGTCTCCTCCTGGTGGGATGTGCCCAGAACATCTCACCAAGGAGGCATCCAGGAGGCATCCTAATCAGATGCTCAGGCCACCTTAACTGGCTCCACTCGATGTGGCGGAGCGGTGGCCCTCCCTGTTGACTTTTCCCTCCTCTCATCCTGCCTCGAAAAGAGAGCCCAGACACCCTTCAGACAAAACTCTTTTCAGTCAAACGTATCCGTGATCTTGTTTTATTTGGTCACCACCGAAAGCTCATGACCAGCAATTAGGGTTTAAATGTATATTGACGGGTAAATTGAAAGCTTCTCCTTCAAATGAACTTTCATTTTTTTTTTTATAAATTTCATTATTGCAAGTTAACTTTCCTGGTAACTTTCTATATCTATACATACATTTTTCCACTTTTATTGTGTCTTTATGTTAATCAGTATAATGTGTGATGCACAGCAATAAATCACTTTTGGATTTTTTGTAAAGTGTTGAACTTTTTAAATGTGCGTGTGTGTACAGAAACACAATGATTCCCATCTGAGCTGCAGGTTGTGGTGCACTTGTCTGTTTACACTAAACTTGACATCCTGTTTCATGTTGCCGGTGATCATCTCTGTTTAGCTTCTTTCCCCGTGGGTGAAGATGCATCAGACTGGGTCTGCACCACTGGCGCTGCTGGCACTTCTGGTGCTCACACTCGAGATGTCCAGCGGCCAGTCCTGCCCCAGGAGCTGTAACTGCTACCAGGCCAATGAAGTTCACTGCACCTTCCGATCACTGCTCATCGTCCCACCTGGCCTGCCTGCGCATACGAGACGGATTAATTTAGGGTATGTGAACTCACAGTTTAGTTTTTAATTATTAGAATTCCCTCCAACACAATGGTTTTCTGATGCAGTAAAATACAGTGCAGTTTGTTTTAAAGCTATAATACAATATAAAATTGATCTTTTAGTAGTCGTAAGATATGCATAACACATGCCAAGATAAGTAGTTCCTATTTAAGAGTGAATAGCAGTGAATGCTGCTAGTCAGTGACTCAATCTGCTGGGTTTTCTTAGATAGAGAACTTTTTTGAACCAATTTGGATAATTCATTGAGTTTAGTGTACCGTTTGATATCGAGGATAAAGTGGCATGCATGTGTGTTTACTTTTTTGTAAAGTCTCCTGAGGCGACATTTGTTGCGAATCGGCGCAATATACATGAGCTGAACTGAACTGAATTTAGTTTGTACTGCAAGAGAATTAGAAAAAGGTCTCATAACCAGATGTAACTCTTGAGGGATTTCTTCACTTTTTGCCTGCAATGAGCCAGACTTTCCTGGACAAAGGAATTATTGAGCTAAAGTTTTCTAATATTTTAAAAGGTATCTCAATGTGCTTTTTTTTTTTTTTTTTAGACCGAATAGCAGAAACATATTGTTGGCAAGCAGACTCTATATGCCGGACACAAGAAACAGTGTAATTACAGGAAGATGTTTTCACTTCAGCGTACCTTCAGTGTACTCTGGATCTGCCCTAAGGAATACTGACTCCTTTTAAAATGCAGAACCTTCCAAACAATTTCATTGTTAGAGGTTTGAATAACTCCACAAGCCTGCAGGCAATGTTGTTCAGTGATTTAGTTGCTTGTTTCATTTCCCTTGGCAAACTGACTTCAGGGGAGATGTGAGGATAAGAGTGATTCAAGACTTTCAATGAAACAAGAGTACAGAAACTGACTAAATTCAACTAGATTACGGAGACCATGGCCAAGGGTTCGTTGATCCTCAGTCCTTGCGATTGGTTGAGAGTTGGAACAACTTGTTGCAAGGACGCACCACTCTGTGCCTTATTGACAGGTCTCTGGTGGTTGCCCTGATGAAGATGAAATATACATATGTACCTCAGTATATCAATGATGCCTTTTTGCTTTTGCAGGTTTAATAGTATCAGCAGACTTCATGACAAATCTCTGGTTGGGTTAAGGAGAGTAGAGCTCCTGATGCTCCACAGCAACAACCTCCAATATCTTCCAGATGGAGTGTTTAAAGAGATGAAATCGCTCCAGGTAATGCAACAAGATACAGTACCGAATAGTACCCAAAGACGCAGCCAATATAAAGTCCTTTCTGTTAATAGTTTTTTTTTTCGTTTATTATTTTTCCCAAATTTTCAATATAATGTGCAGACAATTGGTAGCATTGTAACAGATGTCTACAAAATAAATGACAAAATTAACATCTCAGCAGCTAGCACTTAAGAAATGTCTATCAGTAGCCACCTTAACAAGTTTCCTATTGCTTATTTATATATCTGGTCAATGGGGATTGGGTACCCTACTGTGCTGTATACTGTGTAGGTGAAATTTGACTAAACACTGGCTGGCTAATGATACTGAACTTAGGAGAAACGGCAGGAGGAGCTCAATCATTCATGAAAGAAGTCTGTTTCAATTTCTTTTTTCTTTTATTTGCTGTAAGTTAAGCTCCCAAAACTCTATTTGCACTCCACTTGCAGGATAAAGTCTTCATTGATCTCTGACTGTGACAGATGAACACAAACTGCTTGTCAGACAGGATCTTATCAGTTTAGAACTTGAGTTAGGAAGAGATTAACAATATTTGAGATGTTTGTCAAAAGGCTGCAACAGTCCACATAATTTCGCTTTTCCTATCTCCATTTATTTCTAATTTCTTTCAAGCTAATGCATAATTTACGTACCATGATTCCTTGCCTTTTCAGTGACAAGAAACATGCTGGACAACTTTAGCAGCAACCTTAGGGCAGCGTTTGGAGTCCTTGGGGGAACTGATATTACACAGGCAATTGTACCCTTCATCTTCGAGACAGATGCTGATATATTTTCCTTACTGGGATAATAGGATCCATATTTCCATGTGCTGACATTGTCACGTGCTAAATCTGCCAGCAGCTGGAAGTGTTCCAGCTAAGTAGCTTCCCTGGAGGGCAGAGGAACAACAACAACAACAACAACAACAACAACAACAATAATAATAATTTTGCATGCATATAAGTGGGGTAAATTCTTCATATGTGTATTAAATTTTAATAGATTTCCTACAGTGTGATATTCTGGATCAAAAGCTTAACTGCATTGGAGCAGTGCACCCCACCAGAGCAAAAATAATCCTTTTAGTTCTCCCTGCTTCTGTCCTATGTTCGTATCATATTGTGTGCTGTGGAATGTTTTTTAGATTTAAACTGGGAAATGGAGAGCTGTAAGAAATACCTTATGTTCTAAAATTTTCATAAATTCCAAGAAGAGTTATTAATATTCAAATCCTTATCCTGCTTCCCAATTGTTCTAAATTCAATTTCCAAGCAAGTGGCAGCCACTGAAACACTTACGATCCCTCGCATAAGACTTGCTTTTTTCAATCAGCCTTGATGTCTGTTTTTCTAATTTGTACACCTCACTGCACCCCTTTCTTCTTACAGATACTCAAGTTGAGCTATAACAAGCTGAGAGAGATCTCTTCATCTCTGACCTTCTCTGGCCTGACATCGCTGCTGCGTCTTTACTTGGATCACAACCTGCTCCAACACATCCACCCCCGGGCTCTGCTCCAGCTGCCTAGCCTCAGGCTGCTTCGTCTGCAAGGCAACAGGCTGCATCAGCTGCACCCTCACGCTCTGTGCACGCTCTCCATCCTGAATACATATTATTTTTCTACTTTGAGGTGAGGTTTGACAACAAAAATGTATAACAGTCCACAGCCCTGGCGGTGCTTGAGACAATTCCTCATCAGTTACATGAGAAAATGTGAAGATTTGCATGCTGGGTTTTATTTGCACAAACAAATAAAAGAAGGAACAGACTCATATATGCAGAGAAAGTTAATGATTATGGAGGCTTAACTAATTTGTTTTTTTGACAATGTTTGAGCCAGCGTCTTTTGTTTTCAGACATCTAGATGTTTCCAACAACAGTCTAACTATCCTGTCTGAAAAGAGTGTGACAACAGCACCTCTGCTGGAGACTCTGGTCCTGCAGGCTAATCCTTGGAGCTGTGACTGTAGGATGAACTGGTTTCTCTCATGGAGTCTTGCTCACCCAGGTGACTGCTAAGTCTAGAAAAAAATATTTTCTTTTTATGCTTCTGCTTATCTACAGTTTTATTGAATGCTATTTATTGCTGTGTCTTTAAGAAGACAAACTGTAGATGATAAAATTGAATGGGAAAATCAAGAAGGCTTTCATAACTGGCTAAAAATTTGTGACCAATCCATTAGATGTGGGTAAACCTACTTTTCGACAGATCTAATTTACACAGAAGCCCTTGACCATCATTTTGTCACACATACGTCCTTGTTTGGCTCTATATTATTTTTGCAGTCTGTCTTGTAGGCTTTATTAAAATGTGAAAGAAAGCTGAACCATGAAATTTGTGCCATTGATATGCCAGACTTAACCTGCCATGACTAATACATGATGACGGCGCTGATGTGTGGCAGCTGATATATAGGGTAATGATTGTGCTGTGATTAAAAAGTGATGCATTGTGATTTGCGAGATGAAACAACCACAGTAAATTAGCAAGAAACAAAAAAGGGGTAATGAATGCTTGAAATAAACTGGTGTGACTAATCAATGACTTAATTTTCAAAAAAAATATGTGCAAATTACTAAAGCGTCACATTTCATTATATTTAAATACAATGCCAAAAACAGAATATATCTATTAATATGAGAGATTTGCTTTGACAACATTCACCCACTCTCTCTATCTTTCTCTTTCTCTCTTTCACTCCATCTGTCATTAGGCTTATTGAAATGTCCTGGTGGTCCTCAGTGTCCAGTTTGTGCCTCGCCCCTGTCTCTCCAGGGCCAGAATTTGCTTGATCAGGCGACTCTACATTGCACTTCACCGATCATCAGCTTCCCTGGAAAAGAAACACCCTTGGAATCAGACCATAGCAAAATCCAGCCAAGTGAGAAGTTCAGAGAGCCTTTAGGCAATATCACCCTGGGTCTTTCTGACCAACAAGGGTACAGCGTTGATCTGAGTTGTAAAATTACTCACTCTACCGATTCCCCAGACGTTACTCCTCCTCCAGATCTCTCCTGGAGTTCCTCTTTTCCTCTCCCGCTCGCTTTGTCTCTCCCCCTTGACTGCCCTGTTCTGGGACAAAGCTACGAGAAACTTTGGAGGATTTTGGCTTACTACAGTGAAACCGCAGCTCGCCTTGAGAGGGAGATCATGTTAAGTAAAGCTCCGGCATTGGCCTACCGCTACAGACAGGCACCAGAGACAGATGGATATTATCACACTGGGATCAAAGCCTCTGTTAAAGCCCGACCAGAATGGTTACTACAATCAGCAATTAGCATTCAGCTTGACAGAGCACAGTCTAACAGGCATAAAGTCCAACTTATCTACTCAACGAGAGTTTCTGCTCATCCTGATCAAACTTTTAATCCCTCACTGTCTTCCCCTACTTCTCACCCATGGGTAATGATTTTAACTAATTGCACTAACACAGCAGTTACAGCAGTAGGAGTAGCAGGCAGTAACATACAGCTGTCTTGCCCTGTTCTTAGTTCTAGTAATCCCAGTGTCCAATGGATTCTTCCAGATGGATCTAAACTCAATACTTCTTCAAGCAGTTTAGATGGCAGGTTCCAGCTATCAGCCTCAGGCCTACTAATACAAAGAGTACAGCTCTCTGATGGAGGGCTTTACCATTGTGTTGCCAGAGCTGGAAGAGATTTCGATGTCCTTCAATTACGCCTGGCAGTACAAGAGTCTGCCGTTCCATATTCAGGTGAGCTAAGTGGACCCCCGGTCACTGGAACCATTAGAGATGCTGTCACTCTGCCCTGCAGGATATCTGGTTCACCAGAACCTTTGGCAAGTTGGATTTTGCCAGATGGAAATGTTGTGTGGCAAGGATTAGCTGTATCAGGTGGATTGAAAGTACATTCAAATGGAAGTTTGTCTTTACTTGCATCAACTCCGAAGGATACAGGATATTACCGCTGCATTGCTGTCAACCAGTATGGTAGTGACACCATGTCAATGCAGCTGATATTAAAAGCACAACATATTTCTTCCCTTGAGACTTCATTACCCAGAGGACCTCAATCAGCTGCTGGCAGGTCAACAAAGATACCGGTCCCCAATTTTGGGCAGATTGATGAAGGATCAGGAGATGAAGAAAATGAAGAGGATGAGAAAACCTCCTCTAGTAAAAGAAGATATCCAACATCTCTCCAACCACGCCCAAACAGACAACATCTAATAAAGAAGCCACAAAGATATGGTCGTGTTAGAGAGGGACATCTAAAAAGGATTGGAGGACCTACTTCACCAACTATGCAGAAGAAACACCGCTTTCAGAACAGACCCAGAGTAACCACAAAGAAACACAGGATAGACCCTCAGAAATGGGCTGATCTCTTGGCAAAAATTCGTCAAAAGACCGCCAACAGCACCAATAGTCAAGCAATTGCTGAAGAAAAAACAACAACTCAACCTATATTTGAAGAAAAAGATGAAGAAATTAGACAAGGAGGAAAGGGTGACGATAAAGACAGAAGTATATCTCATGGCTCACAGGAGGAAACAGAATCTGAAGGGTCTTCAGTTGATGATGCTACTGTAAAAGAAGAACAACCACAACCCATTCAACCTCCTGATAAGGATGCACAGACAATAAAAGCAACACAAACCATTGCAGAGATACATAATATGACTGAGCGGCCACACGTGAATCTAGAATTTGACATAAAAACACAAACAGAGAAAGAAAACAAACAAACGGTAACAACAGTGAACCCAGAGACAGAAACAGAGCGTGTCACACTTACTTCATTATCAGGAGCAAATGGAATAGAATCAATTGTGTTGGATGAGAAAGTACCAAATCTAAGCCCTAATAGGACCAGGCCACAAAATCCTCTACAGGGACTTTTCCCAAATGCGATTCCAAACTCCCGACCTCGAAGACCCTGGGACATCCGCAGGAAGATTGGACAACGTAGGCGAATTAACAGGCCAAAGATCCAGCCTGTACCCTCACAGCATCCTCGCTCCGACCCGATAAACTCCATAAACCAAGCAGTGACACTTAAGTCAAGTCCAGATAAAATCACAAAGTTGTTGCCCTTATCAACTACCACATTTCCACCTATTATGCTGACACTGGGAAACAATGTTAGGACTATTACAAATGGTGTGACTGTGACTCCTGTGTCGCCAACTGTTTCCGACCCTCGTTTTATTACTATTTCAAATTTTGAATCACCTCCACTCAGTCCCTCCTCTACAGCCCCGCACACATACACAAACATGATGATTCACTCAGGCAAGAAACAAATAACTGAGGAGTCTACTTTTAACAGCACACCAGCCCCCACTCATGCTACCATTATCATTTCAGAGCCGCATGTGCCAGAACCCGATAATAGGACATTTACACATGCTGCATGGGCTCATACAGCAACACAAACAACCTTAGGCAAACATGCTGAGAGACCCCCGAGCAAACACAGCAAGGAGTTAGAGATGAATGCTTTGGGTGAGTCCCACTTTTCAATCACTCATTCTCTCACTGCTCCCTCAGTCCCCAGTGCATCTTTAACCACCACCAGTGCAGCAAAAATCATAACTACTTCTTCAGCTGCTCCCAAGAGAGCTAGTTATTTTGGCAGCACTAAAAGTACACCAGCCTCTACAACTAATGAGGACACACTACCCACAACAACCACGGCTGCTATAATAAGTCCCACCATGTCTCTTTCAACCCCCATTATCCTTCCAATATCCAGCACTCCCAGACAGACTTCAGCTCTGTCCACCTCAATGACTTCTACAATCACTTTGCCAACTACTTCCTCTACTATCTCTTCAACTTCCACCTCCAACACTAAGTTCAGGCCAATGATTACAAGGCTAAGAACCACTTCTAGTCCTTCTACCAGCAAAAGCAGTTCTTCAATTTCGATAAATGCAATCCCTAAAGTGTCCATTTCCTCTTTTTCTACCACATCTACTGATTCTAAAACAACACTTCCAGCTACAACAGAAAGTATTCTGACCACAACACCTCCAACTACAACAAAACAATCTACAGTGAAAACTCTTTTTTCCACTACCACCACAACGGAATTGACAAGTACCAAAGCAATAACAAGAAACACTAAAGCAACTGGTCAGGTTGACCACCCTGCGAATGGTCAAAACAGGAGTCAGACACCTACTGATTGGAAGAACCATGGAGCTAACACTATTCCAGATTCACACAGAAGCAGTTTTCATCAGCCTTCCCCGTCACTTCCCGCATCTCCAAAGGTAAGTTTTCCTCCTTCACTTGAATTGTCATGTTTCAACTATAAACTATTATGTATCTGAACAGGATTTTATTTTATGGATTTAAAAAAATTTATGAATTGGAAGTAAATTATACATTGAGGATACTGGTGAACATATGGTACTATGAAGTAGAAAAACTAACCAGACAGTTCAGGGATAAGGTGGAAACATAGCAGGGTTCGATTACAAACATATCACAGTCCCACTGTGACATGTGGAAAGTTTCACACACTTTCCATTATCCAAAAACGGAAAGTGTGTGACACATCCGCATAGCTATCTGGCCATGGATATTCACCTATTCACACAAGCCAAACAGTGAAAGGATTTCAGAGAAGCAGCCCCGGGGTCTTTGTTACCTCCGTTGGAGCTGCAGAGCTCTGCATCATTCTGCAAGAATGGGCAAGAGTTTTTGAATTTAGATGTACAAACCAGTTGAAGATATTAGCCGAGACTTGCTGCTGTAATTGTGCTTAAAAGTAGTTGTACAAAGCATAGTCCCAGAGGGGCTGGAAATACAATTTATATTATTTTATTTACATAAACATTTTGAAATAAATTTATAATTTTTTTCCACATTATTTTTCCTTGACCTGTTTCATAAATAAAAAAAAAAAAACACCTAAATGGGGGCCTACACAGTGGCGCAGTTAGTAGAGCTGTTGCCTTGCAGCAAGAAGGTTCTGGGTTAGATTCCCAGCCCCGGTCTTTCTGCATGGAGTTTGCATGTTCTCCCTGTGGATGCGTGGGTTTTCTCCAGGTACTCCGGTTTCCTCCCACAGTTAATTGGCCTCTCCAAATTGTCCCTAGGTGTGAGTGTGTGTGTGTGCATGGTTGTTTGTCCTGTGTGTCTCTGTGTTGCCCTGTGACAGACTGGCGACCTGTCCAGGGTGTACCCCGCCTCTCACCCGGAACGATAGCTGGAGATAGGCACCAGCAACCCTCCCGACCCCACTAAGGGACAAGGGTGTAAAGAAAATGGATGGATGGACACCTAAATGGGTGTTATAAGACAAAATATTAACTACTTTTGGGGCAAGTTCATGGGCGCTTTTTCAAATTCCCTAACCTCTATTTTTTGTTCATTTGTTAAATTATTCCAAATCTTTCCATATTTCATATTGCTGCATTATTGAGATTTCCATTTGATTAGAAATTCTTTAAATGCATATTGTAATAAACTATGTGGTTCTTAAATGTAAAACACAAACCAACAGTCAGTTCTTTAAGAGTGTTGACCCAGAAAAAAAACAAACAAACACACACACACACACACGACACACACACGCACACACAATATCCAACTGTGAAAACCCCTGAGGGCAAAAACTTAGCTGGAATGCACAACAAATCAAAAAACGATCTTATTTGTCCCCACATGACCGTCTGATAAAATCCAAATGAGGTTCATCACTACTCACTTATTTGATGGACTTTTAAACCTCATACTGTGATCTGAAGAGAGAGAAAAAAAAAACACATGGCTAAAAAAGTCTGCAGTCAACAAACATAATGGTTTTTAAAGCTTATTCTTATGGGATTCCAGATAATTAATCCTTAATTAATAGCCAGAAGTCTGCTGTCTATCAAACTGAAACGAAATCTTTCAAAGACCACAAAGAAATTGAAATGAACTTACTGACTGTACAATTAGTTGTTCCCAGATATTGATTTTATATGTGATGCACTAATGGAAGGTTTTGGATCATATATTTATATTGTGTGCTGCAAAATGTATGGTATTATTACCTACTTGATAGTACTCACACAATTATGTTCATTAAATGCATGTACCATGTGTTGTTTAAAAGTTCAAAGCTGCAGCTCTGCTCCTCATCTTTGCTCTGTCTTTGGCCCATAAACATCAACAAAAAACAATCAGGCAGCAAAAAAAATCCCTCTGTAGCTCCATCGCTTTAAAGGTTGTAGCTTTGAGCTTTCAATTAATATCCACCATAATCAAGTTCAAAGCAAAGGTAAAAGCAAAGGCCTAAATTACCAACATAGGACTTTACAAAGCTGAACTGTATCTCTACCACCTGTGCACACACTGACATTTGGCAGACACAAAGACACACCTTGAGAGGAAACGCTGTAGCTTTTTTTTTTATTTTGGGGAAGTCACCAAAGTTTGCCTCTGAGTTTACCTACAGTTGCTTTTTGATTATGTAAGACCAGACTCTATCCTTTAATCCCTGACATCGACAAGGCTTTTGAGTTTTCCATTACATGTTTTTATTTTTGTCATCCATCTGTCTATAACAAATCCTTGTCTTTGTAGTTGTTGTGTAGCAGCATCATGACAGAATTGTATATTGTTTATTGACATACAAGACCCACACAATTCTGGTGAACTGATACTATATTTCCAGTGTTGCAGTGTTATTTTGGTGCTTGAAAGTTTTATTTATTTTATTAACTTCTCTTAATTATCCACTGCACAGGTTCTGGTTGTCAGATCTAAGCCAAGGATCGCAGACCCTCACATCCGCACCATATCAGTACCGGCAGGCAGCACTGTAAACCTGGTGTGTGAAGCTCAGGGAGAGCCAAAACCTTCAATCACATGGACTAAGGTTGCTACAGGTACACACCAAATAGAGGACATGAACTCAGACACACATATGCTCCATACCTTTCTCTGGAGAAGTTTTAAAACTAGAGACAAGGCTTATTATTTGATTCTGTTATACAGAAAGCCAGAAAATATCAGAATTTCACTCTTTGATGGAAAATTTTCTGATTGCTTAAGCCTGCAACAAGTTTTGGTATGGCAGAGCAAATAGGAACTTATTTTACTGTGATATAAAAAAAAAATCCATTAACACAAAACATTATACACTAGCAAACACTTAATAGGCTTTTCTCTGGCTTGCCATGTGGAAAACACTGCAAGCAAGTAATGGAACATTTTCTGCACTGCATCACTGACTTCACTTCAAGCTGTGCCATTCATTGTGCCCATATTTCTCCTGTCTCGCTCTGGAACTTTTTTCCAAATTTGTCTCTGTTCTTCCCACCCCTGCCTTCTCATTACTGTTTTCTCTTTCTGCCTTACTGCCTCACCCCTTTGCCTTTCTTTCAGGAGCGGTGATGTCAATCCACTCCAGAGCTCAGCGTTTTGAGGTCTTGCCAAATGGCACCCTTGTTATCCAGAATGTACAAGTGCAGGACAGAGGAACATATATCTGCAGTGCGAGCAGCTTGCTGGGCCATGACAGGTGGGAATGCTGATTTTAGAAATGAATACTGATGAGCTTGTCTGTATAGTATAACATTTAGAACACAACATACATTATAATCAGTTTTATTCAACGAGGCATATGGTCAGAGAAAAAAATAGCAACAACGTTGCTATACAGTACCTCCAAAAGTGGTTAAGGCTCCTTAAACTTTTTTTTTTTTTACATGTTGTCATGTTACAACTGCAGACATTTAATTGAGATTTTGCATAATAGAACAACACAAAGTAATAAATCATTTTAATTTGGGAGGGAAACTGGAGTTTTTTACACTTATTAAAAATAAAGTCTAAAAAACATGTTGTTTTGTACATTTATGTCTATTGTCCTTTACTCAGACACCACAAAATAAACTCTATTGCTACCAGAAGTCCCTTCATCAGTAAATAGAGCAAGTCTACGCATTATTTATTCTTATTATAAATATATTTTTACTTTGTTACATAAGTGAACAAAGAGTGTCATAAGGACTGAGGAACACACCAGAAACACATGAAAACAATTGTTCAAATTAATCCAAAATAATTCATTATTCCAATTTACTTGGACCATATTCCTGTAGAAAGTGCCACAGAAACGTTTTCCGTTTGAGAATTTGGGGAATAACTTAAACATACGTGTTTACGGATTGTTTGATTTGACCGATCTTGAGCTGTTTTGTGAAGAAGAATTAGTAAAATATAAAATATTCAAATGTGCAAAGCCACATTTAACCTGCCACATTTAACTTGCAGTTGTAATTACAATGGCTGGTGACTGTACAAACTATTAACTCAGATGGACTGACAACAAAAGCATGCCACACTTTTCAGACCATTTTTAAAAATAGGTTTTGAAAACACGCAGCATTTCCCTTTGCTTCACAATTATACACTCATTTGTACTGGCCTCTTATGCAAAAACCCAGTGCAATAAATCAAAATCTGTAGTGATAAGGTGACAATGTGTTCAGCAATTCAAAGGAATGGGATGTTTTTGAAATAAACTATATTCATTATTTGTTAGTGCAAACATAATGAATAACTGATTTATACTCAACCAGCAAACACAACTCTGTCTATATGAGATCATGAATCAGCTTTTACTTTCTTCTTCACTGAGTCAAATAAACATTTATATCTTTAGATACTTCCCAGAATCCAGTGCACATTTAGAGAGTGCAGACGTGTAGAATGTGTTAAAGTTTCTGTATTGTGTGTCTTCTTCTTTTTTCTTACAGGTTGCTCACCACACTAGAAATCTTGACTCGCCCACCTCATATGCAGCTGATGCTTTACCGGGAAGTTACCATTCATCAGGGTGGCCAGGTTCACCTGGAGTGCCAAGCAGATGGCGTTCCAGCCCCTCTGCTTTCCTGGGTTCTGCCTAATCGTTCTACCTTAACCTCCTCTGGCACCTTTTCTAATCGAATCCATATGGACACAAATGGGACCCTTCACATCTCAGTAACATTACCCACTGACCGAGGAGTCTACCGCTGTGTGGCATCCAACTCAGCTGGTGCAGCCAGCGCCTCAGTGCGTCTCCATGTGTCCTCGTTGCCCCCGGTTATTCAGCAACCCAGGGAGGAACACCTGCTTTTTTCTGTAGGTTGGCCTGTTTATGCTCACTGCTCCGCCCGAGGGGCCCCAACACCAATTCTGCGCTGGCAAATTCCAGATGGGACGCTTGTTCGACCATCCCAGTTTCTTAATGGAAACCTCTTTGTCCTGCCAAATGGGACACTCCATATTCGCAATGTGGGGTCAAAGGACACAGGGAATTATGAGTGCACTGCTAGTAATGCTGTAGGGACTACTAAGAGGACAGTGACAGTAGTGGTTAAAGATGGGGAGGCAAAAGATAATAAAACATCCAATTCATCTTTTTTCAACCAAGTCAGAACATCGGTAATCCCAAGCCAAACCTCAGCTGCATTCAGTCCAAGTAAATTCTCTCCTGTAAATCCCTCTGACAGATCTAAGAACTTGTCGATCAGCTCAAGCCCTTTTAACTCGTCCTCTAGCTCATCTCTTGAAATCAATAAAACCGTAAAACCTTACCCATCGCACTTTCCTGACATCAAAAAAGCAAATCCCTTCTCTGTTTTCTCACCTTCCATGGTGCCAACAAATAACACCAAAGTATCACCCAGAGGAAACAGCACAAGAGTTGCTTCTTCTTTCCATACCAGTGGAAAAACCTCGACTGTTTTGCAGCCTCGGCCTGTCTCCCCCTTCACTAAAGCCCACATTGTCTCTACATCACCCTCTGCTACTACTGTTAACTATGAGGGGACTTTGAATCTTTACTGCTCTGTAAGTGGAAACCCTACCCCAACCATTGTATGGAGGACCCCCACCAGAAAGCTTGTGGACATGCACTACAGGTACATGTTTGCTAAGTGTGTGATAAAGTCTTTGTTAATTCTTTCAATATATCCTGTATATAATATAACTTCCTGACCTTTTGTTTGTGTTTGACTTTAAGTTTTGACCAACGTGTAAAGGTGCATCCTAATGGCACGCTGTCAGTGCGGGCAGTAACAGAGAAGGACAGTGGAGACTACCTGTGTATTGCACGCAACAAGGTTGCTGATGATTATCGAATTCTGCGTGTGTCTGTGGTCACTAAGTCTCCCAGGATTGACCCAAAACAGCCAATCAATCAGATGGTGTTCTTTGGAAAACCTCTGAAGGTAAAACTAAAGCCACAGATCATTATTTTTTATGTACAAAAAATATGTTTCAGTGGAACTTCTGTGTATTTTTTTCGGCTAATGAATAAAAATATGTTTCAGCATATTAGGTCATTGCTACATATGACTGGTGATCAATTGTAAAGTTCTAAAAAAAATGATCTTACAGAGAACTGTACGTCATGAGGTGAAAATAGGGCTGGATCTGAAGACTAAAGATTTTCTTATTTAAAGAAATTAAAACTGGACATGTTATATAACTGGCTTCTGTGAATCACAAACAGCTGCCTTAAGGGAACAGTGATGCACACATAAATATTTAAGTGAAAAATAATCTCATGAAAGTTTAACGCAATAAATGAGATTTTATATGATTATGAAAATGTGTTACCCTATATTTCAATAGAGGTAGTTATGAGCTCCTAGAAAGATCATTTAAGAGCATTTAGTTGATAACTGAATGAATAGAAAACATCAATTTATTTAACATACAGTGTTATTGCATCCAATAATGATGTGGAAAAATACACTTATGGATTCTATACAGGTAGACTGCCAGGCCTCTGGACTGCCTCATCCAGCTGTGCGTTGGACGTTACCAAATGGGAACACCGTAAAGAGTGAGCTGTTTCAAGAGGACAGCAGGGGTCAAAGACGGCAACGTACTGTTTTTCACAACGGGACGTTACTGATTCCAGCAGTTGGTGAAGGAGATGAGGGCGAGTATATCTGCTACGCAGAGAACCAGGCAGGCCGAGATACCATGAAGGTATGTAACACTATGTACTCTGCAGAAAAATGACTTCATCACCTGATTGTTATTACAAAGTTGTCTTTGTCGATATAAATGTGATTATAAGACCTAACTTTTTTCAGGTCATAGTAAAGGCCATGAAGACGACCCCACCAACGTTCACTAATGGCAGAGGTCACTATTTCATCAAAGTGCGGCAGGGAGAAACTGCTACGATTCCCTGCAGGGCCACAGGAGATCCTGCCCCAACAGTTACCTGGTTTTCTCCATCGTTCATTGTTATCCCACAGAGCTTGGGATCAGGCCTCTCTTCTCAGCGAGTTGTGGTCATTTCCGATGGAAGCCTGGAAGTGCATTCCGCCCAAAAGATTGACTCTGGAAATTACACTTGTCGAGCAAGCAACTCAGCTGGGATAAGGAGCATGGTGGTGACCTTGGAAGTGGAGACTTCTACCTCTGGAATTATAGGACAGGTGGAAAAAGGACAAGGTTGGAGTGTAAAGAAATCTGATGGCAATCACGGAGTCATTAGTGCAAGAAAAATCAATCTTGGATCTAATGTTGTAACTGCAAGCAATAGCAGAAGCAATAACAGCTATAGTGATAACAATAGCAGAAAAGTAAACATAGTTCCTATTACCAATCTCAACTCAGTGTTCAGTGGCTCCAATCCTACTCTAAGAAGTTACAGTCAACATGAGTTTAAAAGTCCTGTTGGAGGATTTTCATCACGACGGGGTAATACTGGGATAATGGCTGGGGCAAATGAGGCACAGAGCACAGGCATTAAGATAGACAGTACTGGATTAAATAGAAACACACCCAGCATTCAGAGTAGAAGTGGTAATGTAGATCGCAGCCAAAGCACAGGCAGAGAAGAAAGTACTGAAAGGAATCCTGAGATGAATAACAATGAAGTCATTGCAGGAAAGAAAAGTAATGATGCCAATACCAGCAGAGACAACAGCAGGTTAACTGTTATTTCAACAAACGGCCAAAGTATTAGTGGTAGTTTGTCAGGTAATGGAGCTGGTACAAGCACTCAAAGAGGACATGCTTTCAACAGGAACAGTCATGCAGGGGGAGCTAATGATAACAGAAGAAATAGCGTTTCTTCAAGTAGTAATTTAGACACACATCTGGGTGGGGGGAAAATAGCAAAGCACCGAGCAGTTAAAGGCCAGGCTGTCACTTTGCCATGCCCATACCAAGGTTACCCTCCACTTCGTTTGGCCTGGCTTCTTCCTGGAAATGGCATGCTGCCGGCTCCTTACTACGGCAGCCGACTCACTGTGCATCGAAACGGCTCCTTGGAGTTTCGAGATGTACGGGCGAGTGACGGTGGGAATTTGGTTTGTGTTGCAAAAACCGAAAGAGGTGACGCTTTGATGCGGGTCCAGCTTGAAGTGTCAGAACCAGTGGTGGATGTGAGATCCCAACAAGGCAGAGAAGTGGGAAATATACCGCCGAAGGGAAATTTAGATGTATCTCAGTCTTTACCCACAAGGACAGTATCGCCTCTGCAGCATTCACAGAGGGGCCTTGGTGTACCAGACAGGTCTCACTCTATAAACTCCCCACCTTCCTCAGGCTCAGTCTCCAAACCCACAGTACGCACCAGCACCGCCCCTCTAGTGAGCACCATTAATGGAGAGACTCTCCGACTGCATTGCCCTTCCTCTACAACCAGGGGCTCTGTTTCATGGACGATGCCAAGTGGCAAGATACTATCCAGAGGTGACAGTAGCGATCTAGGACGTTATGTGGTGCAAGAAGATGGAACACTAGTAATCAAACAGGTTTCTGTGTTTGATCGAGGCAGTTACATCTGCAGGTTTTCCAGTCTTGACTCTTCCTCAGTCTCAGTCACCACAGTTCCTGTCATCGTCATCGCCTACCCTCCACGCATCACAATCGGTCCCTCCCCTGTCACCTACACTAGAGGCGGTGTTGCTGTGGAGCTGCCCTGCATGACCATAGCCACCCCGCGAGCAACAGTTAGTTGGGAAACACCAGACCTGACACAACTGAGTGTGATGGGTCAGCCTCGTATTTATGGCAACCTCTACCTGAGTCCTCAGGGTTCATTGGTGATACAAAACCCGACACATAGGGACACAGGATTTTACAGGTGCATCGCCAAAAATGTAATCGGAGTGGACAGCAAGGCAACCTACCTGCATGTTATGTAACAAGACAAAGCAACTATATAAACACTAACCCTTTCAAACTTGATGCAGAGAAACAGCGTTTAATGAAAGAAACATTTGTATTTCCCTGGTGCCCAAAGGAACTGCAAAGCTCTGTTCCGGACATACTGCTGTAACTCAAGAACAAAAAATATCCATCATATATGCTTTTGGTGCATAGAGTTGCAAATCACGGGATGTTTCATGCCGGAACTTGACACATTTATTGCACACAAAAATTAGCTAGAGTGAAATTCCAGTCATTAAGGATAAACATTCTGCATGTTTTTGATGTAAAAACATCAAAACATGTAACTCTAAAGGCTGAACCACCTCTTCAGCGTATCATCAAGCTCTACATAGCTCTGGCACCAAACATTTCAGTCAATTTAGTTGTGTTAAACTAGAGTAGCTTACAGGAGACCTGCCACCAAGAATTAACATTAAACATCAATGTAATTTTTAAAACTCAGTTTAATGTGGCAGCGACTTCAAAACTATCCAAATGTGTACTTTTAATCAACTGAGATATTTTCCTTCAGGTTTGGCGAAAAATAGTTGGACTTTTTGCTTAAACTAAAATGATTGTGTTGACAATCTTAACACAGGACATCTGTGAGGGTATTTTTGTATATAAAATGCTTAATCCTTTGGATGAAGTCATAGTCAATTTTGCTCAGTCTCAGACTCTGAGTATAATACTCTATGATAACAAAAATCTGTACAAAGGCAGCTTTTATTTGCTTTATTAAATTATTATACATTTGCATACCAAGGCATCATCCACACAAACATGGATATTTTGCAAGGCATAAATATAGTCTGCAATTGCTGCTGTATGAACTAAAAGAACAGCAGAGCAGTGAGTTATTTGCCAGGCATAGTTTTCATTGAACACAAAATGTAGGCTGAAAAACATGCAGCTTCTGTCACAGGCTTTTTTATTTTTTTTATTTTATTTTTATTTATTTTATTTTTTTGCGGGGCATGTCGGCATTTCTAAAAAGAATTATTTCAATTAGATCATCAACTCCTGGTATTCCACTGAGGTAACACATATGAGAAACTGTCAAGTGTCTGTTAGAATGAATGGTGTAAAATTTAAAGTGTTCTACTGCACCAAGAAAAGGTACATTGGTTCTTAAAAGTGGTCACACCTTTATTAAAATAGTGGGTTTTTGTTCCGTGAAAAACGAAAGCATCAAAAGTACTTCTTTAAAAACATTTTACAATTGTAATGTGAGACGTCCAGATATTCTTTTGGGGAAAAAGTACAAGACAGGTAATATCAAAAAACATTTTGTTTTGGAAGTGTTCATATCCTAAGTTTCACCTTTTGATTCAAAAACAACATTTACTCTTATTTTGTTGGAGTTTGTCAGCATGCTACATGCTAAGTAATATTTTTCCCATCTGTATTCAGACATTTCATAAATAATGAAGACATTTCTTTTCCACGGCCCTGATAATTTATGGATCCATCTAAGAGTGTTCACATTTAAGACATCTGAGTAATTGCTACTTTTTATTTGTATTATTTCCCTCTAAAAGTGTTTGTTTTTTCTATTGAACATGATATATGTCATTTTAGTAGATAGAGGTTTTGAAATGATTACTTTAACTTGGATTTCAATCAGAGTATGTGCACTTTTTACATTCACTTTACTTCGCCTGTGAAGTCACTGATATTTTTTTTTCATACTTAATGATTTTTAGATTAAAGTTGAATTCCTTATTTAATTCAGTTAAAATAATGATCATTTAATTTATTAAGAAATCATTTTAGACTGCATTCAGTTAATGCCACTGTGACATTTAGCATGCAGACGCTAGTGAACTTTTATCAGAACAGATGAAGCATCTGTATAGTGTGGCATGAAATTAAGTAAATTTTTATTAGATTGCTATTGTGTCAGTTGAATAGCACTGGGACAAATTCCATAACGCTGATGAATTTATGTGCTATAGATGACACCTCTAATTTGTTAAGCATAAGCAGAAGGATTTTTCAATGTATCCAAACCTTGTGTGGGTGTTTGGATTAGCTGGAGATGATATTGTTCAGTACAGTGTGAAGCAGCTAGGAAAGAGATGCTGAAGCAATATTTTATAGGGATGCATTTTCTTATTATATTTAAACGTAAGGCAGATACGTAGTACTTTGACAGGTGTCTAACGTAGAGACCCTTACCTTCCTGTAGACATGCTCTGACTCCTTCTGGGAAGCAAGCAAATGCCAATCTTTTCAAAAAAAGAGAAACCAAATACTGCAGAAGTATAGCTGTGGCCTAAACTTTCTAATCTGAAGCTCAGCTAGTTTTCTAAAGCTTTATGACAGCCGCTGAATAATACAGATTGATTCCTATATCCAACTATAAGGCATTTTTCTTCTTTTCTTCTCTCTGTTTGCAGATTGATGCCAAATGAACTGTTATTCTAAGGCTCTGTTTGATCTTATGTAAACTTTTTATTTTTTTTATTTTATCATGTCAAATGTCACAGAATAGCACAAAAAATAAAAACCATACTTAGATCTGATAGGTAAGCTTGACATGTAGCTGCTTGGTATTGAATTTTTATTTGCTGACTATATGTTGAACTACATGGATTTGTCGCCATGGTGCAGATATAGCAAAAAGTAACACACAGGGGCTGCTGTAATGGCGATCTTGAACAAATCTGATGGTGGAGTTTTCAGTGTGAATAGCTAAAATTATGTGTATATTTTCAATAACTTGCAGTAAGTTTGTGCACAAAGTCAGCAGTTTGTGTTTTCTCAGTTCCTTTCTTTAACGTTTCCATCATCACATTAAATTATTTGTTTTGTAAAGACTCACTTTATGTAACATATTTTTGTACTAAATGGAGATAATGGTTTTATTATGTATGTTGGATGTCTTACTATCCAGCTATGAATTCTTGCTTTGTTTTTAACAGGATTCATTTTATTAAAAATAAAAAAAATAAAACAAAACAAGCTGTTCTCCCTCTGTGGTTTTACAGTTTTGGTCACAGATATTGTGAAGTGTTTGTGTGACTGAGTGAGAAAAGATAACACCTTGTATGAGGGCAAGAGGGAGGACTCAAACCTTTTCTGGAGAAATTATGAGAACATAAACTCCTGATGCTCGGCTCAGCTGTCTGGCCAGGAAACAGGTTCCGTACAGTAGATGAGACACATGTTCATGACATCATGCTCCCCTCTTTGGGGAATGTAATAAAACTCTGCAGCCCTTGCTACACCCCTTCCACACTGCATGATTTCAAACCTGGGTTTTATCTTCCAATTACAGTAAATACCAACACTTTCAATTAATCATGCCTGATATGAACAGTACACAACAAATTCAAAAGTGTCAGATTTCCAGTGCAAGTGTTGTATGTTAAAAATACAGTGTTAATTCAAGTGTTAGTGAGTGTTAGTTTCCCTAACACTCATTAAGAGTTCCAAAGAGTTAAACAAAAAGCAATCCAGTCCAGTGTTGATTTCTAAATTAACTCCCAACAGTCTAACTCAACACTCAGTCTGGTGTTGATTTAGAAATCAACATCAGATAATTCCTCCCACAATTGTTATATATTTGTGACATCACATCAGGGAAGGACCAACAGACCTCCAACCTGAACCTACAAGGGGCCCAAATGGGAGAGAGAAGAGGGAAATTCAGGGATCCTATTGAAATTAGCATTCAATTATCATAATTTACAAAATCATGCAAAGTTGGGACTTTTAATGGACTTTTAATGCAACTTTTAGAGCAACTTTGCATTAAAAGTGTCATTATTTACTGAATGACACTTCATGACAACTGTCATAAACATTCATAAAGACTTCTTTATGTTCATGACAGGTGTTATGTCATGTTTATGACAGTGTCATATCAGTCTTATGCACACCCCGTCAAATAAAGTGTTACCAATTTCTTTGTATCAGAACGCAGTGAGTTGCAATTTTCAGATCCTTTAGCCTGCTTCAAGCTATCAAACAGGTTCTATCTTTATCTGAAATATCTGTTAATGATTATAATCATTTACTTTTTGCAGTAATGACAGGGTTAACTCATCTAGGCTGTCCATAAGGCTCAGCAATTTTTTATTGCATTTTTTTTAAACTCTGCTGGCAATGATGATGGCCAAAAAGACCATGCCCACATATTCTGTTGTCATTCATTCCAAAGGTGCTGCCTTGGGTTGAGGCCAGTCAAGTATTTCCTCTCTAAGCTGCTTATTCCACATTTTTATGGAACTTGATTTGTGCACTGGTGCTCAATCATGTTGGGACAGAGAAGGGCCATTCCCAAACTGTTCTCACAAAGTCAGAAGAATAAAATTGTCTTCGGATGCTGAAACAGTAAGAGTTATTTTCACTGGAACTAAGAAGCAGAGCAGGACTTCTGATAAATACCATTCCCTTTGCGCCAAACTTCACACTTGATGGAATGCAGTCAGATGATTGCTGGTCTGCTTGCAAGAGCCTCACCCTGAATTGAACAACTGTGCTTTGGATTGCCAGGTAGAGGGGTATGATTTATCACTCCAGGACTCAAGAGTCCAGTTGCAGCTTCACGTCACTGCTACATTCAGTGGTTTATATATATATATATCAATTGGGATTCCTGGATTTGGAGAGGGGAGTCAGAGGAATCAGAAAACATAAACAGTAGCTATACACATAAAATACGGATGAAAACCAAAACACAAATACGTGTGGGTCATGACAAGTTATGTAAACTTTATAGTAATGAATATTCCAGGAATATCCTTGATTAAGTATGAAAAATTCTACTTAAGAACATTTTTAAATAATTATTAAGCAGCTTTTTCATGGTTTAACTGAATGTAAACAAATAAAGACGGCTTTGTGAAACATCAAACCTTGCTCCATATAAGATGAACAAGTAGTGTGCATAAACACTAAGTTACTTTTGCTCTGATGTTATTTGGCTCTTTCATTTCCAATTTCTCATCATAAGACCAAGCTGGATTCACATTTTCAGATGTGTGGGAAGGTGGAGCTTTATCCTTATTTTCACAAATTTGCATAACTTTGCACACAAACATAATTATAAATAATACTGATAGTATTTGAACTGTGCTGAGAAAGCTCGTGCTGAGTTTTGTTGTTGTGAGGTACTTCTGCCGCTCTTTTTTTTTTTTTTTTAATTGCACTGAGGGGAATAAATGGCAGTCCTTTTGCAACTCTACCTAGAAGTGCTTTATGCAAAGTCTCTAATAACTTCCACATCTCCCTATCTATGGACAAAGTGCCTTGCAATCAGCTCAAATTAAAGTGCTTTCATTGAACCTGCTGATGCCAAGACAATGAGTGTTGTTGATTAACTGAAATGCTGAAAAGCAAAACAATTATACGCTCTCCGGAGATGAAGCTCATTGATGTCAAGTTTTTCACATGCGGATAAAACGCACTGCTAATTAAAATCATTGCAACACACCACCCAGTAAATTAGACAGTTTATATGAATTGTGAATGTAGGAGGTGTTGAAGGGGAGGCGGATCAGGGAGGCAACACAAGAACGTTGTTTTGTGGCCTAGTTTGAATGAGACAATGTGATTCAAATTATCGTCTCCATGATATTCTAATTCATTTTGTAAACTGATTTTATTACTGATTTCTTTTATCCCGTCTTTGACTCAATTTGGTTGTGAAATAACGGCTCTTTCCACTTTGCAAATGTTAAAGAACATAAAGTCTTTGCTTTTGCATCCAATTTACTTCCCCCTCAGCCTGTGACATGACAGGATAAGGAATGAGTACAATCCTGGCTGAACCAACTTGCCTAGAAATGTGTGCCAATAGGCATGACTTCAGCCACAAGAAGCTCTGAGTTCCTGTCACATGTGTCATGTTGACTCCACATCAGCAGCAAACCATCTGTCAGTAAAAGCACTTTCAGCATTACTTGAAATATCTGCACATGTTTCGCTAACTACCTTCCAAATCTGGTCAAGTAAGTGAATTTATTTGATTTTCATTTGTTCTTTTGATCTACCACCCTGTGACAAGACATCAATTTTGTAAATTAAAAGCCAGGTTCAGCTCTTCCGGACATTAATCTCCGTCAATGTAGAGCTTGAAAAGACAACTTATGTTACAAAATGATATTGTCAGTGAATCTGTCAAGAAAATGTAAAAGTACACAAAGCAGTTTGCACAAAAACTTACATTGCTGCTATATCTGCTCAGACTAATCTGTTTCACATCATCAGCCAGACATTATTCACGCCTGCTAAGTCTGGCACATCAACAGGACACTTGTCACGGTCCTCCCAACTTTCATGAATGAGTCACAGAGAAAAGCTAGAATCTAGACATCCATCAGCACTTTACAATAAAGCATCTTCTCTCAGTACTTTTTTATGAGTGATAATCCATAAATAAAATGTAATTACTAAAGAAACTGTTGCATTACTGGCTGTCAGAGATGTAATTTATCTTCAGAAGATATTTGAACTTTAAACAACATCATTAGTTTTAATGTTTTTTTTCTTTTGTTTTGTTTTGATTGTTTTGTTTTTTAAACCAAAAGATCTTGCTTATTCCATCTTTACTTTTTCTTGGACTTTTCCTGCTTAAGCATATTGATAACAACATACACTGAATGTATATAAATCAACTTGTGTAACTCAACACTGAGTACCTTTTAAATGGATTCCAAGCATTGATTTAGAGTTCAGATTGATCTGTTTTAGATGATCACTAATAGAGTCTATGATTAAACTCAACTGAAAATCCCTTAGGTTGTTGTAATGGCTGCAATTTTATCTGCTACACACAGAATCAGCCATAAAACCTGTGCATAATTTTAGTATAGGATTTACACATTTTTTTGTCTACTTAATTTACTTAAATGTTTCCTAACAAGCAAAATGTTTCGTACCCTTTCCAATGGCAATCACAGTGAAAGAGAGACCTCCTGAGTCAGGGAATTTGTTACTTCATATCATGTAATGCTTTTGTGACTTATACAAACTTGTGTAATTTCCAAAATCGGCCTAGTCAATGTTTATTTATTTATTTAAATCAGTTTAGTCTAATTGAACTTAGATGTCTCTTTTACAAGGAACACCTGACCAACACAGCAGCAGCATAATTACAATAAAAATCAACAACACACATTGAAATTTGCTCACAAAAAATTGCAAAGATGTCACCATCTTTTTAGACTCCTTCAATGTAACAAGAGTTTGAAGTTGAAGCTTAGACTATGAATTAATCCAGACACAGAAACCTGAAAGCTCTCTTGCCCAGTTCAGCTCATACTTTGTGAACAACAAATCACAAAACATCCACAGATCTACGTTTGCAACTTCCATGTTTCCTTATCAAGTTAGAAGATAAGATTAACATCTTGGGAAAGAATACGTGAGCAATATAAATATATTTGGAACTGGAGATTAACAACGACTTTTGATTACTTTATTGCATCTATTGGTGCAATGCATCTATTTCTTAATGACAGATTTAATTTATTTTTTGGGTGTCCATCCCCTGACTTATACATATTTCTTAAAATCAACCTTTTCTCTGAATTGTTGGCTTGTTTTTTCGTATTTATGCTGTCATGGTCTCCACAAATACTGATTGACCAGTGAATGGACCTTCCAGACACATGTGTCTCTGTTTCACAATCACTTGAGTCACACTCACTGTGTTCAGGTGATCTCCATTCCACTCATTGTGAGACTACCAACCCCGACCGCTTGGACGTCTGTTAAATAAGATCAGTTACTTTATAACGGGTGCATATAGATCACTTATTTCATATTTTGTATTATTGTCATTGATTGATTTAGGAGGTGGATACTTTTCCATAGGCTTTGTAAATATCTTCAGCCCATATCTTCATAATTTTTGAGTCACCAGAATGTTTTAAATCATCTCAGCCAAACAAGATCTGAAAATCTTGCCAAAAGAGCATTGCAGCAACACTCATCTGTAACCACACTTATTATCCAGTATTTTGCGTGAGTACATTGCACATCATTTTACAATCATACAGTTTTACCCATGGGTATGATTTGTTTCTTCCTGCACTTTTTTTGCAGATAAGAAAATATCTTTCTTGGCTTTATGTTATTAGATATCCACCTCTGTAAGAATGAGTCAACACGATGACAAGAAATTAAGCTTGAATGTGTGGGAGGAGAATGTGTTTGGAGCAAGACTTTAGTTTGTAGCTCTGACTCTAGTCAGCTGCTGTCAAAAAATTTTCTCAGCCGTTTCTTGATGGGAACACAGATGGCAAATGAAATTATGAGGTTTTAGCGGAGATACATTGTAAGCACACACAACTAACACTCAGAAACATACAGAGATCACAATAATAACACGCTTCTGCCTCTTCCACTTGAAGGCCTAATAAGGGAATGTCAGCGTAAAGCATTTTAATGTCATAAGCGGTAAAAAACAAATTAAGGCAAAAAACCTATTTGATGCAGTGATATCATCTCACACAGCAGGCTGTGTTTATACTGTTCTTAACCCATTAGCGGTTCAAGATTGTTAGCAAAAAACATCCTAATAATTTAGGAAGATGTGTGTCTTCACGAGTCAAAATCAGCTCTACAATATTCCAATCCCGTTTTTAGAAACTCAAAAAAACCGAACCATTAGCTGACTTTGTTACTTCATATCATATTGCACCATGTCATCTGCGTTCTTGTTTTTATGCTTCAAAAATATGGCTTCTGGGTTAACTAATTGCTCTAAATTGACTTTAGGAGTGAGTTTCTGGGTGAATGGTTGATGATCCTGTGGATCTCTTTGTTGCCCTGTGGTAGGTAGGGACCTGTCAGGATGTGTGCTGCCTGTCACCTGATGACAGCTGGGGATAGGCATCAGTCCACCCCCTCGCAGACCCCCAACCACCTCCTATCCCCCTCCTCCTTAATCATGTTCAGGGCACATAGAGCACAGTTGTTTGATGTGGCCTAGTGAAGAAATAAATGTTTAAGAGCTAGCGTACACTGTGGACAGGTCGCCTGTCTGTCACAAGGCTAACGGTGAGACACACACAACCACACACACCTACTTGCACCACGGGGCAATTTGGAGCTGATGGCTGAACTAACATAATGTTTATCTAGCCGTTAGAGGGGGATGGAGGACAATGTGAAACAATCAGGCTGCGTTGTGGAGCACAACTAAATGTAACACAAAAAAGGCAGGGCTTTTTGAGGAAATCCTGTTGTGGCTTTCTGAGGTCAGCCAGTGCTTGTTTCCTTTAGCCCTTTGAGTCTGTGCATGAATGGATTTTTAGCCCATACATCCTGTCAAATTAAGTGTTAAAAAAAGTCATTGAAAGTCAGAATTGGTTTGTCCATCAATGCTGAAAATCTTTAAGGATATTTAGACATTAATGATCACTTCGCACACACATCACACTGATAACGCAAATCTCCCACAGTACCATATCCCAAAAGTTTGCTATTGGATTGAAATATGATGACTGTTAAGCCCACTGGAGTAAAGTTAAACCACTGTCATAAAAAAAAAAAAAATAGGGTGATTTTAGGTGTGTGATATGATCCATTATTCTTCTGGAAGATGGGTACATTTGAGATGGTTGGCAACAACACTTAGGAAGACTGTGGCTTTTCAACAATGCTCGGATATAGTAAGGTTACCTAATATTTGGGCAGGTGAGTCTTAATGTGAATGCAATTTTTGGTTTGTACTTTTCAGTCACTTGTTCCTGTTTTTTATACAGAAAGCAATGTTGCTATTTTCTCTTCATCATAAACTTTGGCTCAAGCAGTTGACCTAGTCTTCATGCTTTGGTGATTAAAGAGTTTTTTTTTTTTTGTTTTTGCATGTTTTAGTAAAATTTTAATAAACAATGGAGAAATGAAAACATTTCCTGAGAAACTGCCTTTATGTGTAGAACTACAGTCAAGATCCAGTAAAAATTGCCCAGTCAATGAACAAATAGTTAATTTTAAAGGTGATAAATATGTAAACCATGTAATGCTGAATGTGTAGATAAAAAAAAAAAAAAAAAAAAATCCAGTAATGCATTAATAGACAGAACTAAGGAAGTATCACTGAGTTCAGCACAGTTCATGTCAGTTTCATTAAAACAATCTTAAGTCAGTGACCTCACCGTCAGGGGAAACAAATGGTTACAGTATCCATCACATTAACTCTGAACCAAGACTTTGGGTGTGTGCAGCATATGGTGCAGTGTGTGCATTTGAATGGTTTCATTATGTTTGTGTGATACTCAGTTCGATGCAAGGCTTGAGAGGGGCAGTGTGTGGATCAGCTGTTAATGATGTTGTCACATCAGGGAGTCTCCTTTCTCAAGGGAAAAGCCTGACTCATGTATTAACTGGCTGGCCTACTTTTACTGGAACTGGAAACTGGTTCACAACTAAATCAACTCTCACAAACACTGCACACACATATATAGCATCCAAAGACCCTGCAGATTTGCAGAGCTATTATTTGCAGAACTGTCTACCTAGGCAGGTTTCAAAGTTTATCTATCTCTAAATGATTGCGAGTTACAATGTTTTGACTGAAATATATTGCAACATTTGAACATTTGCCTTTTGCTTCACATATAGTCACTCTTGAGTCACTCTTTTATTTCAGCCCAGAACTGAAAATTCAAACTTAGTTCAGTACGTCACATATTCTTTCAAACACTCAGTTATGCGGTTTGGACCAGACTCCCATCAGACAGATGGAAGATTACAATACTGAGTAAACAAAAATTATATATAATACAACTGTGGATTAATAACTGTTTCAGTCCTAAAGAAGGACTTTTATGTAATCATGAATCGAGGATTTCAGTAGCTGTGAAAATCAAATACATAGGATTCAAAATCCGATGCCTTGTTTTGTGCATAATTACGGCTGCACAAATTAGCTCTATTGCCTCACAGAAAGAAAGTCATGGGTTCAAATTCTGTCTTAATGGTGCATGTATATAATAGGTTTGTTGTTGGTACTTCGGTTTCCACCTACAGTCTGGAAACATTAGATCAATTGAAGATGAAAAACTTCTAAAGAGTTGTTTGTCTCCGTTGTCATAACTGTTCTGCCCTCTTACCCATTGTCTAAAAAATTTAACAGATCCAGAAATCAACACATTGTTGAATTAACACACTAGAGACGCAGTTCTTAAGACTAAGGAGTGTTTAATCTAGTACTTGAATAGTGAAACTGATAAAGTGGCATGTGAATGTATGCTAAGTCTCATTTTATGTACATCTACATTATTATTACTACAGAGTTACAAACTTAAAGTTTTATTCTGCCAACAGACTTCAGTTCTGGAACTATCCTACTTTGTCCCTTGACCAGATTTGCAAATATGTAAAACCCAAACAAGTTTGTATTGCCATAGTTTCTAGTGGTTGCGAGGTGCAAAGCACTCTCTATTATCTGCGTTCAAAATTGCATGATAGCTGATCTTTGTATTTCTTTTTCCATGTGTGTGTGAAACTAAAACACAAATAGTTGGCTGTAAAACCAGCATTCTCCTTTGGGTGAGGCAGTTTTGCTAAAGAATTCACCCTCCTTTAATGCTTTTCCTCTTAAATTAGTCAAACCTCTTTATCCCCAAAATTATGAAGACAATGTGTCAACTCGGCATGAATCCATCAGTGCTTTGCTCAATCAGACATGACAATGTGGATCTGGCAACTCCCAGTTGTAAGAAAGGCCTCAAGGAAATTTCTTTGCAATAACCAATAAACTGACTGAGGTGGACAGCAACTCCTGGATTTATAGAGGGAGGGGTGCTTGGAAAAATTGCAGAAGGGATTGTTTCTGTTCACATTGTTTGTCAGTGATTTAAAGTATAAAGTATTGAAATCGCTTCAGGGTGGATATAAAATCATCTTTGCATGGGAACTGTGGTTGTTTAAAACAAATAACTGTTGCACTGGGGCCCGTGGAAGGCCTGCAACAAACTTGGGCAATGATTCGAAACAGGAAATTTTATGTTTTTTATGGCTTAAGTTGTCATGTTTCCCTCAATGTGAATGGTGTAACTGTACACCACAGAGCAGCGGTGGGAGGAAAACATTTTTGAAATGACAAGAGGAACTTGCACGATGCACTTTGCACCCAAGCAAGCAAACAAAGACTCACAGCTGCTCACCAATGCTGGCACATGCTCTTCAGGTGGCAGCGATAATAAGACTTTCACTCAACTGTGCAGCAGGTGGGCTTGCCTCAGGTGATAAGGGATAAAGAGGATTAGTGGGGGATACCATAATTGGAAAAGGGGGAGTCTAGGAAGCCATAAATGAAGGGTATCAACAAAGCAAGCCAATAGACAGATGTCAGTAAACTGTATAAGGAATAAATGTGATGGTCTTAAACATAGATGTTAAGACGAACACTTATTGAACAAAATGTTAAGACAAACTGAACCACTGTCAGGACAATGGGTGGGGTTAGGAAGTTGCAAGAACATTGCACACAATAAAGAAAATGCAATGAATAAATGTGGAAACAGAATCAAGCCATAAAATGCCTTACAACCTCACTGAAAAAGAGACACATAGACAGCATTGATTTATCTGTGTCTGTTAATGCAAGATGCCTCTCTGACAAAGAGAGTCAAATAATACTTATCACATCACTAAGTCCTCTGCGATTCATTATGTTATGCTTTGTAACACCAAATTACAAACGTAGTGTGAGACACAAACAGAATGAGACATTAGGCCACAAAGCAAAAAGAAAAAGAAAAAAAAAACAGATAAAAAAGGGGACTTAAGAAAAATATAGTGTTAACCAGAGGAAAGGAGATTCAGATTAGGCGCAAGGATAGGGAGGCGGAAGGGTAGGAAGAGATAGAGGGAGTAAAGAAGGAAATGGAGAAACATCTGTTTTGTGTCAGGGGCAGGTTACAGGCTGATAGCGAGTCTCAGGAAAAGAGAAAAGGAGCAAGAGTGGCTGAGGGAGACAATTAGAGAGGATGTGCTGAGGGAGACAATTAGAGAGGATGTGAACGGGACAGGGTGGGAAATATTATAGGGGCAGAAGCATCTAATTGGAAGAAGCAGACATTATCATAAAGCTGCGGAACTCAAATGCTTCGTCCTCATTTGGCTTCTCTTTCTGGGAATATGTGTGAGCGTGTGTGCATCTTTCTTAGGGTGTGTCAGTCCATCTGATGGAGTAGTGTTCAATGCAATGTTTGAAAATGGAAACAGGATAGACCAATAATAATACATTGGTTTTCTACCTGTACTGACATGCTAACATTAATCTGAGAAAAGCCAAGAGGTTACTGTATGTCTGGAGGAGCTGCAGATACCTGCAGATCAGGTGAAAAGCAACAGGATGACTGTTGGTTGAGGTCTCTATAAATCTAAACTTTATAAAATAAAGAGTGGTGAGAAGAAAGCTATTGTTGAAAGAAAATTAAAGAGACCCTGTTTAACTTTGGCCATAAATGTAAGAGGAACATAAAAAGGTATTCTGGTCAGAGGAAACCAAAATCTAACTTTCTAGACAACATTTTGTGTGGCAGAAAAATGTCACTTCGCATCACCCTAACACACCATCTTCACTATAAAACACAGTGGTGGCAACATTATGCTGTGGGGATGGATGGAGCTAAGCACGTAAATCATTGAGAAGATGCAAAAGACTTGAGACTAGGAAGGTCTTCAAAGTCAGCTATAAATACAAGCAAATGGTTCAAAACAACACATGCTCATTTGTTAGAATAAACAAGTTCAAGTTTATAACTAGTTTAGATCTCTTTTAAGACTTAGAAACTGATGTTCACATACTCTGCGTGTCCAAACTGACTAAGTGTGGGTTATTTTATTAAAAAGAAAACTCACATCTCACAGTGTGAACTATAAAAAAACCCCTTCATGACATAAAAGAACTGATTAGTAGCAGAAAAACCATAAAAACTCAAAGTCTTAGGAAAGCAAGAGGGATGCATAAAAGTGATTTTATTGCCCTATGTCCCTAAAGCTTTGTTGAAAACTTTCATGTCCAGTACTGATTTATTTTACACTTTCCATGCATTGAAGGGACAAAAACCATCATTATGCGACGTTCCACTTTCAAATGTCAAGATCTGGAGGGTTAAAAGGTTAAAAAAAATTCTAAGCTTGTCAAAAACCTACTGAGCATCTTCATAATATGTCATATTTTTGGTCATGTGAAAACTTTACTGTACCATTTTAATTATTTTGCTCAATTTCATTGGCTCAGCTGTGAAAATTAAGTCTCTTAAAACACAAAGAGCACTGAGGAAGTCTGGCAGAGGCCTAGGCGCAGTAATTATGCTCTTTTCCTCTGAGAAAAAAAAAAAGTGAAGGAGGCCTTGCTAATGTAATCTCTTCTTCTGGGATGTGATTCAGGCGGGGAGACAGAATAAAGCGGAGCAATAAGGAAGAGAGAGTGTCAACTGGGGGAAAATGAGAAGACAGGGAGCACCAAGTCACACTCTGAATAAAGACTGGATAATATCAATCCCCAGCCATGGTTATGTCCTTTTATTCCCTGTCACAGCCTACATATATATCGAGATTCTCCTATAGAATGGTGACTTACAGAAAGAGCTTCAGATACCTCTTTATCCTCTGTGTCTGTTTTAGCTTAAATGTGGTGATCCATCTATATCAGAGCAGCTGAGTTGACAGATTCCTCTGAACTGACCTGCAGGAAAGTACTTACTTATGTACCTTATGACATATACAGTACAACATTAAAGGGAGCTTGTAAATATTTCCAGATGAAGCTGCAGTACTTGGCTGATATTTTAAGTTGTGCATGAGCACTGCAAGATTTGAGTAACAAGAACCTCATGTAATCATATCCATTAATCTTTCTTTTGCTTTGACATTATTTTGTGTAATTTGCCAAGCTGTGTGTTGTGTGTGTATGTGATCCTTTTCTGGTTTGGTTGCAGAAAAATCAGATGCAAGAAAAAAGATTTATAACGTCTCAATTTGTGTTTTGCAGACTGAATAAAGCCTCAGTTTTCTGCTCCTGTGACGAGATGGTTTCTTCAGAAATTTGTTCACAAATTCTAAAAAGGCTCTTCTGTTAATTAACATACTGGTTCATAGCCAAGGTTTTCTCAGTATTGCAGTTAATTTGAGTTCTATCTTTTGCTCATAACACAGTTGCACCATCAGAGAAGGGATTTCAGCAAGGTACAATGATTTGGCAGACGTTACTATGTGTAAATATTTTTGTGATTTTTTTTATCATTGTTTTTGTCTTCCTTTGTATCATAATTTAGGGGTTCTGTCCTTTAAGGCCTCTTTGTGAGATCTCCCATTAAGGTTTTGAGTTTTTGTGGCGTGTCCCCATCCAGCCATCGTTTTGAAAGCTCATGAAACTTTTATGGACTTTAGTACAAGTTGTTGTGGATTTTCGCCAGTAAACTTATTAAATAAAGCTTCCATGATTTACAAATTAGAAGGTGTGACCACCTTTAATGTAAATTCACAATAACTAAAAGACCTGTATGAGCTGTACTTTCTTGTTTATGCCAGATTTTTCAGTACTTACTGCAGCGGACTTTCTCTAACTGGATCGTATTTGGATGGGCTGTTTGCTATAGCTAACTATTTTTTAAATATGAAAGATGATGTTCCATCACCAAAGCAAAAAAATCTCAGAGTGAACTTTCACTGGTGGATAATGTTTATCTGTAGGATGTGATCAAAACTGAAAATGTGCAAAACAGCAGAGGGGAAAAGACAAGAGTAGTCGCAAGTCTGCTTCCCATGTCACTTATTTTGTTTTCACTGTTTTTGCAGATGCACACAGGAGCTCCATCTTCGCTGAGTAAGAGAACAGGCACAAGAGGAGGAGAGGAGAGTCCGTGGCAAGCTCACGACTGAGCAAAAGAAACTGCGATAGCATAATGGATGTTTTTTTCTGCTTTTGCAATACATTTGTGGTTAAGATAATATTCTGAGGTGTGTATAGATACCACTCATGATCCTAAATTTCTGTAAATATTTTGAAGTGAAAATTGTTTTATTGTCTGTGCATGTTGCCATATTATGTGACCTAGGAATTGTTTTATTTCTATTTTTATTTTTTTGGGCCTGTGTGTAGTCATGTGCAAGGTAGACGGTACAGAGAGAGCAGGCAAAGCCATCGGAGATGCAAGAGGAGAAGTTTCTGAGTCACACGAACCGGAGGTGGTCTGACTCATCTCAGGACTGGTGCATTGTGATCAGTCGTGTGTGTACAATCAGACTGATGCATTTGAAAGCAAGCCATGTTTGTTTTTCGCATGAAAAACTGTGAAAAAGCCCAAAATGAGACTGGTGATTGCAGAATGCAACAATGTCCTTCAAAATTAGGTCATCAACTGTGCAATCTGGAAAAGTTTAAATTAAAGTTAAATTCCACACCAAGATGAGCTTAAGGAACTGAGAACACTGCTGTTTTGACTCTGAAGAGGCTTGGATTTAGTACTTGGAAAGTTCACAAATCTTGTGAACTAGATTCAGACATGTCATGTTTCCTATGTGGTGATATTTTGTTTTTCTTTCTGCAAAAGTAAGACAAGCCAAGAGCCCATTGCAGATCTTCATGAGATCATAGAAGGATGTTTTTTTCTCAAAGTAAACTGTCTCTGGTGGAACAACACCCCCATAGTCCCAGGAGTAATGGAGGATTTATACGAAAAGCAGAAGACAGATAAATTACAGGACAAAAAGGAGACTTAAGAACAAATTGAGTAAAGAAACAACAGAAGAGAGAAAATGAGACTGTCAGTTAAACAGAGAAAGAGAGGTGGGCGACGCAGAAGTGAGACCCAAAATGTGAAAGTAAGAGGACTGGAGAGGAGAGAAAATATCCCCTTAAGCGCTCACCTTATATTTAGACCCAAACTCAGGAGTCATCCTGTCAGCTGAATTTAACCGGACTGACAGAGATTCACTGGCTGCTGCTGCCTCAGATATGCAGCACATATTCAGTATTCCTGAGCATTTAAAGCTAAAAGAAATTCAAATGCTGCCTCTACCATCTGCTTTGATTATAGTCTTGTCTTGTGAGTCATAGGCAAAAGCTTCACTTTAACCTTTGATTATTGAGTCGTAATAGCAGAAATGTTTTTCATTAAAGACAGCACTGGCAAGTGACTGTTTTGTTATTTTTTTATTTATTTGAAGCAGATTATTGTAATGCATATGTTGATGCAACTCTTGGAACACACAAATTCAGTCAGTAAGATGCAGGAGAAGCAGGGTGGCTTATTCCTACAATATGTTGCACCTCTTGGTCACAACTCAGGAACAAAGAACTCTATTGTTCAAAATATCCCCTCGGCTATTTGTGCAATCTATTGCAATAGCAAAACAATATATAAGAAAGTGATCTTATCCTGAGGGGTACCACATGGGATATGTGTTTTCAAGGTAAAAATAAAAGACGTTCTACCTAATAAGAAACCCATAAAGAGATGCTTACAGATGTCGACAATTTTATTGGCACCTGAAATAAAGATGTGTTAAAAAATCTCTACATGGATTAATCTTTGGCTGTACCTGCATAATCTGTTCCAGAAAAATAACCTTAATCCCTCTTTTTCTCTGTATATATTGGAAAATCAAGAGTGATTAGGCAAGAAGGAAAAGTCAAAGAACTTACCCCTTGTATACTTGAGCCTTGTTAAATTTTAAAGGGGAAAACTAAGTACTGCCTATTTAACAATCAACCCTGTACAACAACACACAAACGGCTTGGCTGGCAAAAATTGTGTGATTGTGATGGAAACATATTTTATTACTGTGGGACCATTTCCACCACACCCCCCTGAAATTACAGATGTAATTTTCCAACTTTTTTTTTTTCTTTTTCTTTTTTTTTGCACGAGATTACACAACTGTATTTTTGGCAATGACATTAAAATTGTTTTCAGAGGACTGCTCAATAATTCTTCAGTGTTCGTTGTTGAAAACAGCAGTGAAATATTTTCTAATGTAAGAAGAGACTGCCGGCGGTGAAGCAGGAGCAGGAGTGGAAACATGTCCATGAAATAATCTTGTAAATTGTTGGTATTTTTTATTGTACTGTTGGTAAAAGAACTATAAAGTTATGTGAAGTTTCTGAACTCATCGTTTGTCCAGCGATGTCCTTTAAGCAGGACGGGCGTAGTACTCAACACTGCTGGAGGCTTTAACTTAACCTCTGCAAATAAATTATGCTTATGCTGCTTAGGGTGAGGTTATTCCATCTTCTGACAGGAAAAGAATGATGTCATTTGGCACGTTTTCATAAATAACAGGATGCCAACAATGTCAGTCAGCAAGTAAGATGAAGTGGGAGTGGGTAAAATAGAAGAGGAGAAAAAAAAACAGATTTTTTTTCTTTTTCAGATGGTTCTACTTCATGAAGTAGTCAGCAGTCTGAAATGTTCACCTACTGTCATCACTGTCAAGCTCCAATCCTAAAAAAGAGATTTCTAAATAGACTGTCATGTGACATTTCAACAAATTCAGTTAAAGTGCAGCCTCGTTTCGGCTGCTGTCTTCATCGTTCTATTTATATTTTTTCCTTATTTATGCCTCTTATCTTTTAGGTTTTTTCTATCTTGTCTTTGTCTTTCTAAATTTTATATCGTATTTTTCATCTTCTCCCACTTGCTGCTTCCTCATTATAACCATTTTTCCCCCCATCAGGCTGACTCAGCGGTTTCTCCATGTTTATCTTGCTCGCTCATCTATTTCTCATACAGACATCTCCTCTGAGGTAAACTCAAAATATGACAGTTTTTTTTTGCCTTACCCCCAAACTTTGACTTACAGTGTAGAGTTGTGCTATATGACCTACTTCAAAATATCATTTATACTGACTTTACTTGTGTATTTTACTTGTAGTCTCAGTAAAATCCACAGTAAAAAGCAAAGAATGAATAAGCATTATTATGATGACATTGTAAAACTATAATGAAACTATGATTAAACTATAATGAAACTGTAAAATGATTTTAGGTACAGGAAAATGAGTCAAGATGAGATTTTGGATCTTAAACCAGGGCTGATCAAATGTGCTCCAGAAACACAAAGAAGGGTGTGAAACATTCATTTATTTCAGTTTTAACTGCAGGGTTTTTATCTTAACTTGTCACTTAGTCGCAGTTACTTTGTTTTTATTTACAAACTTCTCAAAATGCTGCCACACAAGGAAAGGCAGTACAGGCTTCTTCACTGGTTTCACTTATTCACCTTACAGACCTGACTGTACCATCATCAGAAGTTGTATACAAATACTGAATGAAGTGCAAACACACAACATATATACTTTTCATTTTTTCCCCCAGAAAAGGTGACTTTAATGGTGTAGCACGGGTCCCCAATTTGAAGTAAAACAATCTCCTGTATGTTTTCTAAATCTCTGCATTTATTAAAAAGAAGGATGAAGAGAAAACTGTACATTTCTTTAATTTCCCAAAGGAATTACAGAAAGTCGGGTAATGATTCTTTCAGTCAAGTAGGATTTATGTTCACAGGGCTTCATTTTTCCAAAATAGCGACCTTTTAGAAACCGAGAATTGGTAAGCAGTCTGTGATTAGCACTGGCTGGATTATTGAGCTGTAATTTTTTCTCTCATTTTGTTTATCTCAACGCATTAGGCTCTAATGACAAAATAATCACCCCACTCTTGTATGCTGTCCTGAGCTGTGATAAACACTGAAGCATCTGAATGTAGCTCAAATTTGTTTGGACTGACTTTTTTTATTTCTTTTTTCTGACAACTATGAAAAAAAGTTTATTAAATATCTTTTTTTTATTATTATTATTATTATTCCAAGGCATATAGTCAAGTTCTAATGACTTGTAAAACTTGACTAATTGTAATCAGTGTTTATCTGTGCAGGAAATAAATGAACCCTATGCTGTAAGCAATTTGCACCTTCTGATAATTAGCAAATGCTAACTATATGCTAACTGCCAGTGCATTTAGATGTTTTTTTGCTAAAATAAGCTGGTTTGTTTGTTTATGGGTATAACCTACAGGTGTTTTGGGCTGCAGCCTCTGTGTTATTTGCCTCCCTCAGGAGATCTGTACGCCAATTTTCAAATTGTGTGTACATGTGATCATCATTTCGTCATTGGCAAGCTATAGCTTACTTGCAACACTCTTTGGAGTAGAAAGATCTTTTCCACCTACATGTTGGATGTGGTGACTTTATTGATTGTAGGCACATCATTTTTGACCTTAACAGTTCCAGAGTTGCATGCAAAGACACTTCTTGGACAATTCTTGATTTTCCCTCAAGATAAAATTGCAGAAGCGTGATGTAATAGACAATATGCCAGTCAGTTTGAGTCAACAGTAAAAAAAAAAAAAAAGGTTTGCTCTCATGATCCGACGTGTTCTTTATTTCTGGCTGATTACCAACTTGATTACAGTGTCATGCAAAACAATTCCTTTCACATTGTCTTACCACAACTACAAACTCTGATGTTTGATGATTGCATAGAGATTTTACGTGATATAAAATTGATATAACTGTGTAATGTAAAGAAAATGGTGGCGTTCAAAATCTCTTTCCTGAAACCTGAAGAGTGAGACATGCATTAAGCCATACAGACACAATTCTTTGACTGCAATTAAAGCTGCAAGTCTTGCAGTATGTCTCTCCCAGTTTTGCACATATAGAAACTGAAATTTTCCATTTTTGCAAAATAGCTCAACGTCAGTCAGATTGGAAAAAAGATATAGCAATGTTTCAGGTTTGTCACAGAACTTTAGTTGATCTAAACCATACTTTTATAGCTGTGGTTTGCAAGGGCTGTTGTAATTCTTAAAAGTGTACTGTACTTCAGGTGAAGGACTTTTGCAGCCTAACACGTTTTCTTTCAGGGTTGCCCTTTCTACACCTCCATCAACTTTACAGATGATGTAACTGTCTCTCTGCTCAAGATTAAAATGGAACCTTTTCAAACTAATTCTAGTTGCTTTCTTCACTCCTTCTTCCTTCTGAAACCCCCCCAGCCAAAACAGTTAAGTTTAGCCTCTTCCTGTTCGAGTATGGAGACCCCTACATGTCCCACATCTATCTGAACCATCAAAGAAGTATGCTCCTTTGCAGTGGACTTTTCATTCTGATTAGATCTGATTCCACTTTGTTTTTTGTTTTTCTTTCTTTTATTTTTCAATTATTTTCAAGTATGTCTCTTCCCTCTGAGATTTCATTCTCCCCTTTCAGCTTTCATCATTCCTCAGCTTCATCAGCCGCTTCTCCTTTCAGGGCCAGAAGCCCTTTTTCCATCCTGAACTGTCTTTCTTCATCTCTCTTTTTCCTCCCCCACATCGATATCCCTCAATCTCTCCTTCTCTCCCGTAAACAGTAACCCTTCAGCCTGCTGTCACCATCCAGCCTGCAGAGTCTCTCAGCCTCCCTCTCCTGTGGGTAAACATGACCCATGCTTCGATCATCCTCTTGTCATTTTGTCATTATTATGCCCTCTGAACCCCTCTCCATCTTTCTTTGCATCTATTCTCCTAACTCCATCTCTCTTTCACTCAACCCCTGGTTCATTTTTGCTCCTCTCTCGTCATCTCCCGAGCCATGACAAATAATTCCATCACTCAAGAAAGCTGCCTCTTTTTTTTCTCTCCGTTCAACATGTTAAGACCTATCTTTATTTATTCACATGTAGCCATATCTTCTATACGCCCTTTTATAGCTCCAACTCAAACAACTTAACTTACAGGTGAACAATGCCATAACAAGTCTGCATGGTCCCAAAAGGTTTTATTCTAGTAATATAAGAACTGTATCATCTGGGAAGGTTTAGCAAATGAGGAAAAATTCAGAACAAATATCTGATCTGGATAATCAACAAGAAACAAACACTCCCTTTGGAACTTGTTAGAAATGATGCCCTGTGGATGCTGTGTCTCCCACTCTGCCAAAAACTTCTTCTGATTTACTCAGTGTAAAGGTTATCGAAAGCCCAGTGGTATCTAACATAAAATAAATAAATGAATGAAGGAATACAAATTAAAATCACAGGTAGTCTAGCTTACTCTGTCAAACCCTCCATCATTAAGTTAACAAACAACTTTGCTGAATTTAGAACTTTAGGTTTATTACTACATTTATGAATTAAAGCACTGAGATTCTATTGGGAAAAACAAGTACATTGCTTTTCTGAAGTGGAACTGGACTCTAGGTCTACCAAATTTGCAAAAATACGCTGCTGATGCACAAACACCTTTTCACTTTTGTGTCTCCACGTGACCTCATGACCTCAGTGCCTGGGTCCATAATATCAGTCACTGGATGGATCAGAATTATCTCTAGCTTTATGCAGAAAAGACAGAATTCATTACTTTTGGTCTCAGAACAGAAAGTTAAGAGATTACCACTCAGCTAATTTGATTTAAGCTAAAAATCAAAGTAAATGCCAGAAATGTAATTAGAATAGTGCACATATATTTACAACCAAAGCATTAAATTGAGCCATATTTAAATTGTTAGAGTTTGATATCATGACAGTGGGTTTTATCAAACCATAATCCATACTGTTAGCTGGAAAAATCTTATTAAATATACTAACGACTAAAGTACTAAAACCAACTGTCCAACTGCAATATCTTCTTTTAATAGTGTGCAAAAGGATATACAAATGAACTCTCCAGATTGTGTAGAATATTCTGTCTCTAATTTTTTGTTTCTTTTTTACCATTTCCATTTCATGCTCTCTGTCTGTGCATCTTTCACACATTGAGCACATTTTTTTTTAAAGAGCACGTCTACATTTCCAGAGAAATACAACATCAACTCCTCATTTGTGCCACATTAATTATTCCAGGTTTTTATCATTCACCCTTGAAGTGAGTCCTGAGGAGGTGGGTATGAGTGGAGGAGGGGGTGGGGAAGTGCTGTAAAGATTTGGGAATCGTTTTCTCTCACACATCCCTATTTTAGCATCTTTCTCTGCAGATTTTCTTTCCTGCTAATCATTGCAGTCTGTCTCCTCCATAACATGTTCCATTTTTTTGTCAATCTCTGACTCATATTACAACAGCTGTTGTCATTCTTTATTTCATAGTTATTTTTTTTATTTTGTATTCCATCTCTTTTTGACTGCAATGACAGAAACTAGGCATTCTGTATCTTTTTGGTCACATCTCTTAGAGCTGTTTCTACATTTTCTATAAAACTGTCACATGTCTCCCACCCCTCCATCACTATCAGCTCTTTTTTTCCCATTATTCATTCTTATGCCCCCTGTTACCTCTGTTATTCACCAGCTTAGACCCTGCCATGGTGAGTTATGAAATGGATATCTAGACGCAGGGTTTTTTGATATTTCAATACCATTTTGTTTGCATTTGTAAGCCTTCATGTGCATGTTGACATAAATTTGTGAGTTTACTTGGGAAGATATAGTATATGTGATAAAAGGAACTAATCAAATTCATTCTAGTATTTGATTCATATTTTTTTTTATTTTTTCCCTCATCTTTTTTATATTAATTACTTTTACCCATAAGCTACAACTTAGTCTTAGTCTACATGTTATGTAGTAGAACTGACCCTCAACTAAGTAATCGCTTCATAATTTACCCGAAGCTGACAGATTACCTTCCAGAGCTTAATCAGAACATACAGGCAAGTTTATTTTGTAGTTATCTTTTATTTTAAAATACTCAAAAAATTTAACGGACTATCCAGATTTTATCGTGTTCTTACCATAACTTACTCTGTGCTTTCAGTTTACGTACTTGTAGAGAACAAGTAGTACTTACTTTACCCTCAAATTGCAGGTTACTTTTGTGGAACTTGCAGTTTAGTCTTTAAAACTTAAACAGAAC
This sequence comes from Poecilia formosa, assembly GCF_000485575.1. Lineage (NCBI taxonomy): Eukaryota > Metazoa > Chordata > Actinopteri > Cyprinodontiformes > Poeciliidae > Poecilia > Poecilia formosa. The sequence goes on from NW_006800425.1 coordinate 126,622, forward strand.
TTACAGGTTATTTTCAGAATTTACAAGTTAAAATGGACTTTCTAGAATAAAAATACTACAACAGAACTTACATAAGACCTACTCTGAGGACCAGCCTATATTAAAATGACTGTGAGAGCCAGTATTCAAAATGTTTGGTATTAACTCCACAAACGTGTCTGTAAGTTGCATAGTAACCTTTAAATTCTTGAAAATAACACATAATCTCCAGGAAGGTAACATAATACATTTTGTGAAAGTAAGCTACAAGTGTTGTGAATGCAACTTGTAGGTTCTACAAAAACCACATGTCAGTTAATTTACCATACAAACTGCATTAAGTAGTGCTACAAACTAATTTTCCAATTAAATTTGCTTTAACCAAAGGTCATTTAAATCTCAAAACAAATAGAAGTCAACCCAAGAATTTGTAGACTCTGTTGCCTCAAACAAATGCAGGTCAAGTTTTACTATCTCGTACAGCCTATATACTGACATTCTGTCGTATTTCCATCCTGAGAATAAACCACACAGATGCCGCCTGGATGTGATTTAGTGTGAGTCTGCAGTTTAAAGTGTGATGTGGGAGAAGGTAGCTCTTTGAAAACCTATAATTGGTTTAAATTATACACACCACCCTGAGACGTCCAAGAAACTGGAAGTAGTTTAGGTTGTTGCTGCAATTTTTTTTTTTTTTTTTTTTTGCTTTGCCTCAAAGTCAAAGTGTGCCTCTGCAACAAGAAACCTCAGAGCAGTTATTTCTGAGAGCCAAGCAAAAAAAAAAAAAAAAAAAAAGCATATGATAGCTTTGGAGTCAATTTTTCCAGTTTTTGAGGCCTAAGGACAGGAAGAGAGGTTGTGCTGTGTGTGCATCTCTAAGTGCAGTGAACTGTAATTCTTGTATGTGTGTAACATCTTCCTTATCTGGTTCCAATCAAACTTCACCTCCTCAAAATCGTTCTCGCACTAAAGGAGAAACAAAACTGTAATCTTGACCAGGTTTATGTCTGTTTGATTGACTTCACAGCTGCATGTTGCCTATATGACTGGGCTAATCTCTGAAAGTGTTTGTCAGCATAATTACATTGGAGAGATAATATATGTGTGTATATATATATGGGTGTGCTTGCTTGTGAATGCCACTCTGTTTCCTGCCTGGTGCCTTGAGAGGTAATTTAGACTTTGCACTGCACAACACAAACCCATGTAAATCACAGACATGACATCTTTACACACATTCACACACATAACAACCTTGCATGGTTGCTTGGTCTAAAGCAGTTGTACTCCCCACTCCTAAGGTTTTTTTTTAAGATTAACCTATGAATTGCATTTTAAACACAACAAAAATTAAATGTTTGAGAAATAGTTTGTATATCTGTACAGAGCAAGTTCCTGCACAAATAGATCATTTGAACTCCTGGAACTTACTTCACACATTTGCAGGGAACGTCAGGGAATGTCATGGGCTTGCAGTACATCAATTTTGATGTGCTGTATTTTTTTTTTTAAATGACATCTTATTAATTGTCACACTTACAGCTAGATTTTGCTGTTATTGTTGCATTTCTATAATAGGTTGTTTGAACTCTTTGTTTCTTTTATTTATTTTTATTTGTATTGATTATTTTTATTGTTTTAACTCATCCTAGTTTATTCGTTCTGTTAGTTCAGACACATTTTCGGTGATGGGTATATTTTGCTAGATTTAGTATTTATTTCTGTTATTGTTTACTGCAGCCTCCACAGTACGGTAAGTGCTCATCCATTAAATCAATGAAAGCATTTACACTGTGTCCGCTGCACATCTACAGAGCCATCCACCAAAATTAGAACCAATTGCACAAGCACACCATCCGTATTTTCAAAATAATTCACCCTATGGTTGCTCAAAATGCCAGCGATATTAATGAAAATATTTATGCATAAGCTGTCAGCATCAGATGTGGCTGCATACACACAAAACGTGTGGTTTTACCTCTGAAACCTAGTATGTCAAGTTTCTTCTCAGGTCACAGCAGGAGTGCCAGTCAAGGCAGAGGAAATGGGAGGGGAATGAATGGAAAATATTAATTTAGGAAGTTAAGAACTACAACATTTTATGACACCACTCATCCTTATTTATCTCTGTTTATCGCTACATGGATCTTGTAGGAGCTCTGTAGTTTGCGGCGAAGTGGAACTGAGATCGGACGCAAGCGGTGCAAATTGAGGTGCTCCGAAATGACCGCCTGGGAATTATTAAAGCCTAATTTATTAAAGCAAATTAGGCTTTAATAATTTGCCATTTGCTTCTCTTTCCCAGCTGCCTGGCATTTCCTCTTCTAGTTTCACTAGCTCCCTTCCCCGGCTGCAGTCGGTGGCCTGTAACCGACTTTCACTCCTCCTCACTATGTTAAGCTGCCCAGTCTCTTTGTTCTTCACTATCTCCTTCTGTTGGGTTCTGTCTGTCTCCCATGATCAACTCCATGTTCATTCTCCATGTTCCTGCACCACCTCAACCACCCAGGGATGTTAGCCAGGATTCTCGTTGTGGACTTGAGCCCAGCTTTCAACACCATCAACCCAGACACCCTTGACCAGAAGCTCACCCATGTCACAGTGTTGACCTGCAGCAGCAGGTGAGGCTGGAGAGCATCCTCTTCCAGCACCAAAACCATCAGCACCCTGTAAGTGTGCATACTCTCCTTTTGTATGTATACAAATGACTGCACCTCAGAAAACCTATCTGCAAAACTTCTGAAGGTCACAGATGACACTACTGGAACTGTCTGGATTCAGAACCACCTGGTACTTAACTCACTGAAAACGAACACGCCCTCGCCTCACCATCTTCAACAACACACTGTCTACTGTGGATCACTTCCAGTTCCTAAAGGACACACCCCTTTTTCAGGACCTGAGATAGTCCTCACACATAGACACTGCTCAGAAGAAGGTCCAGCAGAGCCTGAACCTAATACAGCAACACAAGGAGTCTACACTTCTTCTACACACCCATCACTGTGTGTTTTGACTCATTCACAAAGCAGGACGGGTCCAAACCTCAACAAACAATTATGTTTTCAAAGAGAATCATAAAGGCTGACCTTCCCTACATCCAGGAGTTGTACAGGTATTAGGTCAGGAGAAAGGCAGCAATGTCTGGAGACCCCACACCTTGGACACAAATTGTTTTGTCGTTTACCTTCAGGCAACGCTACAGAGCAACATTTGCTGAAATCAGCTGACAGACAGTTTCTTCCCTTGAGTGTGAACGGATCAACATGCGTACTTATTGAACCATGTTTTCCTCTTTTGTAAAAACACTGTATTGCGGACATTTTTATAATACAAAACTGTAATTTTATATATATATTTAAAATGCATTAATTGAAAGCAAAGTGGAACCAAAGTCAAATTCCTTGTTTGTGTGCATAAGCTTAGTGAAAAAAGCTAAATCTGATTCTAACAGAATTGGTCTTTTTATTAGGCTAATTGGCCAAGTAGGAATTCCTGTAAAACACTTTGTATTTTAAAACCTTGTTCACCTTATTTTATATTTGTGCACTTTCCTTATAATACATTTCAGAAAATCAAAAAGCTGAAAAATAATCTGTGATTAGTTGTAACTTTGTATGTTGAATATTGATAGGGTCAGTTATTACTCAAAAATAAGGAAACACCCAGCTTGTCCAGTGAGCTGTACCGGAACTAACACCATGCCTCATCTGACCTTTGGGTTTATTTTAACAGTCATTTGTGCCAAGATTTCCCCATCAGCCAAGAAGAGAAGCAGCGGAGCCAGAACAACACACCTGGACAGATCCAGGCACTTAAGCTAATGTGCTATTCTTGTTCTCTTGTGGCAGTTCTAACATTGAAAGCTGATCAATTGTGACTGGCTCTAAATCTTGGTCATATTTAACTTTTACCTCTAGCAACAAACCTAGATCATGCAAACATGAAACCTATTTATTTAGAAGAGAACTTCATAAGTTCCTGGTGATTCTCTGACTTTTATAAAGTTCAGGTCATACTATTTTGAGCCATAATTTCCAATTTATAAAGTTTCCCTGTAATCTGTTGGAGTAGACTTTTGTGTTTCCTGTGTCTAATAGGAGATCAAATCTCACCTGAGTGAATCTCAGCTTGATTGGCAAAAATTTTAGTTTGTGGTTTCATAAGTGATTAGGAAAATTGATTTTAGTGTGGATTCTAAATCTATTCTCATCTTGAGAAATGCACAGAAATCTACTCATGCTTCATTTTACTTGACAAGGCTCCTTGGTGAGGTAAAGAACTCACTATTTAGGCTTATTACTGATAAGCGGTAAGACTATTTGGTTTAAAATCTCAAATTAAAAGTAGCTTAATATCTTGCTACACTTCCTTGTGCTCAACTACTTAACTGGCTTACACTTTAAGCTGTTTTCACACTGTTCTTTTGATCATAAAACATGAAAGTGCAATCAGTTCAAGCTGTGAAAAATAAATGATCGCTAATTAACTTGTGTAGTGTTGTTTCATGAATTATTTTCTCCAATTTGTGTGGTTCCCAGATGGTAAAAACACACAGTAACGAGGCACCATCAGACTGTAAATATACTTCACAGAAGGTTGAAAGTTGAGATGTTCATTTGTAAGATCTCAGAAGAGTATAGAATCTGATTGATGGCATAGCTGTCACATTATATTTGTGTGTGTTAATATGCCACAACAACATCATCAAGCCTTGACATTGCCATTTAATTTCAATGGCAAATAAATCCAGCTGCAAACATGATAAACATTATTTCCAAAATCAATTTTTTTTAAAAAAAAGGACATCTTTGGTCTATAATGACCTCCTGTTCTCGTATTTTTCATACATAGGCCACAGCCACATGAATATCAAAAGAAAAAAAAACAAAAAACATGACAACAACACATCGCCAGCCTCACTTCTAACTTTATTTGTGTTCCAGGAAAGAAATCTACAGCATGTTTACGCGCTCATGCCTCAGTCCTCCATTTCCAAGGTGGTGTGTGTTTGCGTATGACAAACGCTGGGTTCTAAAAATGCTTTACGGCACCCTATGAAACACTGACCTTTACAGAAAACCACCAAACTGCTCAGAATGATATACCGTGCACATGCTCGGTCATGAATGTGCGCTCGTCTGGGCCCCATGCACATGACCATGGTTTACATGTGGGTGTGTGTGCACACGGTAGCCCTCCTGTGTGACATGATGTACGGCCAGAAACATTCTACCCCACCAGCCATCATTAACTCTGATGTACAGCCAAATGTCGTTATGTATGCTTGACTGCATGATTTACCGTTAGGGACATAATGGAGTGGCTACTGTAATGAACTCGCAGAGTGTTTGATGTACGGGACACTGCTGGGGAGAGGCAGGTTGGGGGGGCGGGAATAAACACTACATCTGTGATGGCAGCAATTACAGTGGTGATGATGAAGGTGATGAAATTTGTCTCCTCACTTACGACATGAGCACTTTCTGCAGGGGAAGGGCAAAAATTAGGAGGAGAAGCAAAAATGAGTTTTGAAGAGCAGTAAACAGAGGAGGAAGGGAAATTATCAGATGCTGCTTTTGCTAACTTTGATGTTGGGACTGCCTGCCATGGCTGGAGGGGAAACAATGACGATGATGATAAGGGTGATAACAAATGGTGATGACACCTATGATGAAGGAGTTCACACTGTACTTCATAGCGTTTTATTATTAAAGCATGTCAAAGTAGGTCAGTCCCCCCTCAGCCCCCTTGCCTGGCACTGGTTTAATTCAGTAAAGCAGACTTTGTGCACTTGATCTTAATGACGGGTTGCGAGTGAAGAGAAGAGATAAAAGTATTATGGTGTCTGCTGCAGAAAAGAGGAGAAGGTTATGAAGTCAGAGGTCAGAGGAGACGGTGAGGAAGGAGCATAAGGAAACTGGCGCAGAACAAAGAATAGAGAGAACACCGAATACAAAACTTAGAATGCTGAATACTGCAGCAATGTTCTGCAGTGGCTGAATGTGAATTATTTTTCTTGCAAAAAAGATGCAAACTAATGCTTATTTTGTTACCGTATTCATCATCAGACAGAATTCCAACTTCATTTTGCCGTTTTCTTTTCCTACCTCAAGACACTGTAGAACCATTCATCGTTTTAACCGCAGTCTGACTTTGCCCCCTAATGGTGCAAAGAGTTAACTACTTTCATTTTACAAAATGCTTAGCAGGACCTAAGCCTTTTTGTAAAATGGCTTAGCACAAACAATCTGGCATTAAAAATAATAAAATAAAAACAACACTTTAAAATATTTAAAGTGCTAAAGAAAATTCAAAAACCTCCAATGGTTCATGTTCATGATATATCAGGGTCTAAAATGACCTGCTCTCCAGCAAAGATCTATGAGCCCATGAAAAAGAACCAGATATGAAGTTTTAAGCAGAACTTCATGCAGCATGCCTTAGAGCAATCAAACCACCAAGAAACCCTTCAATGGAAATGTTCCCAATGCTCAAAGCAATGGAAGGGTCATCACAGCAAACTTATCTTTAGTATTTTGCATTATAGAAATAACACTTCTGGAGAGAAAAGGACATACAACATCACAAAGAGATAGCTGGTATTCTGGACCCTCTAAACCAGAATGTTTTTAACTGGTCAAATATGTTATCAGCACAACACATTTTTGACTTTTGGAAAAAAACAAAACAAAAAAAAAACAACAAAAAAAAACAGGACATCCATATTCATGTGGATGTCAGTTGAGTAGTAGAGCATCTATGGGAAGAGTTGATAGTTATTCTTATTCAGCCTGGTTTATGCTTGACAGCTTCAGCAGAGGAAAAAAAATAGAGATGTCTTAGCTTGAGAAATTTTAGGGCTAGATAAAACTAGGTAATAAACACAAGAGTACATTACACTGTTATTTATTTATTATTTTATAAATTTGCAAACAAGTACAAGATGCAGTTTTTATTTCATGAGCATTAAAAAAACGTTCTGTACAATGAGGATGAGAATGACTTGCAACAAAATGTGGGACAATATCAGGTGAGCTAATTTTATTTATGTAGCACCTTTTCAGCAACAATGTAATTCAAAGTACTTTACATGAATTAGAGGACATACAAACGAACAGAAAAACAGAAGAAAAGCAAAAGAAACAACAAACGTGCTTCACAATTATGAACTATTAGGAGTTTCTCTGAATCTGTTTGTTGTAAATGATTGGGAAGGTAATATTTTTGATTCCTGTTCTGGATTGACTGAAGTATATCAACTAAATGGTCCCGTTCTGGGTTGCTGGATAAGAATAAGTACTCAACAAAATGCAAACTAAAAGGAGTTTCTCTGGACTAACCAAATGATTTACACAGTATAAAAACTGTCTGATCAGCACAGTACTTTAAACTGCGTTCATATCAACGCAGTTTGAGTTATTCTGGTTACATTTTGTTTCACATTTAATTTACTCTCTTTTTTAATTATATTATTCTCTTTTTTAATTTCTCTTAGTGATAGAAACATAGTCATAGTCACATTATTTCTAAAACAAATTGATTGGGACAAGGTTTCAAATCAAAAAGCTTCCATACAGAATGATTGCACAGCCTGAAATGCTCAAATTCCAAATACATGGTTCACTTTTGTCAAATGACGATAATAAAAAAAAAACTATAAAAAAATTAAACTAATATATAAATTAGTTTAATTTTTTCATTTTTTAAGCAGTAAACCTGCAGACATATGTCAGCAAGGAAGAACTTCACTAACCCGAAACCTATTTTTAAATGTTTTTGTCTTCCTTGCACCCACAAAAAGGGAAGGTCCCACAGCACGGCTGCAGCCAGGGTCTCCACAAAATCTTTTCCCAGCTCATTTGGTTTTGAATTGTGTTGGGTTGAACTTGAACGTCATCAGATCCCTCTTTACTTGGAAAGGTGCTCTTATGTTTCTCTACGGCTTTGGCAATCTGCTGGAGGATTTCAGCGTATCGAGGCTCAGTCTCAGGGGTCAGCTGTCGGGACTCCGAGGGGTCGTGGAAAAGGTCGTACAGCAGCGGTGGGTTATGGTGGGTCACATGTTGGCCATGACACAGGCAAACCCTAGTGTCATAGCACCCCCCAGCGCCAGGCGGAAAGAAGTTTGGCGTGAAAAAATGCACCTTGAAGATGGAGTTGCCTAACAGAGACACACAACAAAAGCCAGAAACACCTAGTGATTTCTTCACCATCACGTTTGCATAATGTTTTGCCGAGAAAGTCAGACATCACCAGTGGAAACAAGCCTACCAAATGGTTTGTTTGATGTCATTGCTTTTATTTGGGAACATCTATAAAAAAAAAAAAAATGTGGCACTAAAACCAGGAAGCAGGAAAGAGAAAAAAACTTGACAAGTGGGAACGTGTTGTAACAGGCAGTTTGGGCACTGACAATGTTGAAAACAAATCGCTAGTAAATGTTTGCAGCAGTTCACCAAAAGAACCAGAGAGCCCAGTCTGACAACCAAACCCGATTCAAATCTTTAAAAAAAAAAAGAAAAGAAAAGAAAGAAAACTTGGTTGGAGATGGATTTGTGTTGCTAAAGAATCAAAACGTGATATTGCACTCACAATGGCAGAAGAGTCTAATTTCAAGCAGCCATACATTATTGCCATTGTTTGAGATAGACTTGAACAGATTAGCGCAAAATCAATAAGTGGAAAGAAAATTAATTCATATTTTTAACAGATACATTTGTTTAAAAAAAAAAGTGCTATTCAAGTGTATGCAGTACCTTTTACTTTTATACCCCTAAATAAATTGAGTTCAGCAAACAACCTTTGGAACATCACCAAATGGTAACACACACTCCATATTCATTTGTAATTTAATCTCAAGAGAAAAAGAACAACTTATTAGGGAACAACACAAACAGCATCATGATGATCAACAGACCCGACAAATCAGGAATAAAGTGTTGGGGAAGTTTACAGCTGGCTTCGTGTTTGGATGTAGTCGAGAGAAGAAGACTCATTCTTAGATATTTTCTGCTTCAGCAAGATATCTCAAACCAGGTTAGACAAAGAAAAGAGAAATGAAAAACCTACATGTGGGATCTATTTTCTTGCACATGTTGTGTTTCGGGGCTGCAGGAAAGTAAGAGAGAACAAAACATTCAGCAGAAAACAGGAAGGCTGAATGGAGTTCAGCAAAGTTGTTCTGGTTTATCCGAACAACTTTTCCTGTTGCATAACAACCTCTGCCTTTTATGTAACAGAAAATGATGGAACCTTTTAGGAAAGCTTAGATTCTCAATGGAGTATACTGGGACACTTCTCTTATTTCTAACAGCCACTATAATAATTGCATGCACAAGACATGTCAGCTTGCATTTTTTTCTGTTTTCAAATAATAGTAAAGCTCTCTTTTAGATTCAGTTTTCTCACACAGTTGATCTCACCACTGTTCCAGCTGTAGATCATTAATGAAGACAAAGGGCAAAAATGAATGTTTTTACATAAATGTTGTTATAACTCCCATTACAGCTGTACAAAAAAATATGTATTGACAGGGAAACACCTGACCGGAGAGTAGAATTTAACTACAAAAGTCAGACATATACATCTCTACTTACCATTTAACATAACATTATCATATGTTATGTTCAATATGTGGGTTCTAAGACAATGAAATGTCTCAACTTTGTTGTGTTTTTTTTTTCTGTCACTTTCTGTTTTTTCTGTCATCCTTTAGTGAAAAGCCACACGTCACAAAACAGTCATGATAAGATCCGTTTCAATTCTGTCTCATGGAAATATTTCATACCTCATTAAATCTGAAAATATACATCTGCTGAATGGCTGAGCACATTTCTGTTTCTGCGTGTGTGAACTTACTATCAGGTGGATGCCACCGCACCGCATTCAGGTACACACCGCAGTAGTGGAACATGAATTCATGCTCTGATCGTGCAGCTTTCCCCTCCAGCAGTGGCATGAGGTTATAGCCATCTAACTGTCTGAGAAAGAGTCAGAGTAAGAGAAGAGAGGACTGTGAGGAATGCATGAGGAACAACACAGATTTGATGTATGTGAAGATTCTGTGACAAAAATCTTGATGACCTCCCTTGTAAAGTGTGTGCACCTGTGTTTTACGCTAAAGGAATTAAAGTGAGATTTAGTTCGCATCCAGACATTTTTCTCTTTTTTTTTTGTTGTTGTTTTGGCTAGACGAGCTGTTGAAGATTACAAAAGTGTCATATTATAAAGTATTGGTCTGTACCTATCTGGGTGGGTGTCCTTTGCTAAGTATTTCAGGGTGGGGTAGAGATCCATGAGGCTCGTAGGCTCATCAACTACTCTCCCTGCTGCCAGTCTGCCAGGCCAGCGAAAAATACCAGGGACCCTGATCCCCCCTTCCCAACCTCCCATTGCTTTCCCACCTGGAGATGAGGCAAAAAGGCAGAAATTACACAAATATTTGTGGGAGTGTCATCGATCAAAATCACCCTGATGTATGACTGACCTTTATATATACTGTTCCAGCCTCCTTTCTGGCCGATAAGAGAATCAGAATCTTCTAAATGCCCACCATGGTCTGAAGTAAAATGCATGAAGGTATTGTTGGCCAGGCCGAGTGAATCCACCGTTTCCATTATTTTACCTGAAAACAGTGGAGGTTGGTGAGATGCAATCATCTGAGATAACACAGTAAAAGGTCACTCATTCTTTCCCTTTTCCACCCTTTAAAACTTAAAGTTTATTGAAATCTTATGCTTTTAGTCAGTTATGAACTCAAGTAAAATAAAACATTCCTGCCTTCTGAGGTCTAACACAAGATTTGCACTTATTAACATATTAGGTTTACGCCTTTTGACTTACCAATGATCCAGTCCACTTCTTCTAGGTTGTCGCCATAGCGACCGTGGAGGCTCTTTCCAGCAAAGGCAGGCGTTGTGAACAGGGGCGTGTGGACATGAGCCAAAGAGAAGAAGAGGAGGAACGGACGATCAGCATTCCTAAAGAGGAATGCCAGAGATGTTCTCAGGCACAACATCTCTTTAACCATTACCCATACTGTTGTAACAAACAATTTAGATGGACATACATAATAATGTGGACAAGATTAGCAAAATAACAAGTTCCCACTATGCCAAATTCTCAAGTGAACTAAAATAATTTACTAACTGGGGTGATAACTCCCTGTTGCTTCATTCCTGCAATTTGTGTCCAAAATTTCCACCAGAAAACTTGCTAAGCCTGGTGGTTGGGCTCTGGGGCAGTCATTCATCCAGCGGACCATTGTGTTCTTGAGTTAAAAAATGTTTAAAGTTGACAGGAAATTTAAAAATATCACTTGATAAATATGTGTTATTGAAAGAATGTAAGATTAATACCCGAACACCAACTACAAAGTCTTAAAAAATGCAAACATTTTAAAAAAAGACTTTAAAAAATAAGCAATGCTTAGCCCGGTGGGGGCACAAGTAAAGCCTGGTGGCCCGCCAGGCTTAATATAATGCACTGAGAGAAACCCTGTGTTTCACAAAAAACACAAAGCAAATAAAGCTTAACAATAATCCTCAGATTGAGTTTATAAATATTAAATAGTAAAGGATTTCTAAGTGTAGGTTGCATGCTAAGGTCATATCCGTAACAAATGAGGTCAAGAGTATTTTGGTGTGAGAACCACTGAGCTACACTTAATCCTGGAAAACAATTGGTATTCTATTATGTTTTACTAAATTTGGTATAATTCAAATCCATAAAAAAAATATTGCAAGCTGATAAGAGTTTCAAACCATATTATTTTCTTGTGTAACAGTAGTTCTAAGGTATATCTACTAAAAACACTCTTGGATTTGCAAAATACTGACAATGTACTCAGATAGTTTTATCTGAGTACATTCACTGATTCATGGAAATAAACTCATATTATAAAATAATCACCAGTGCATAGGCACAAATATAATTTCCTTTCTTTATTCTTAATTTTATTTTCAGGCTGAACAGAATGTTTAAAAACTCTGACTTAGTAATACATGATTTTCTGTTTCTATGGGGTGTAAATATGAAGAGGCCAATTTTGCTTGGGCACTCTTCACAATGAGAAATGCAAGAGACAGATTTATGTTAATGTTCATAAATAAATATAGAAGAAAATACTGACTGGCCTAAAAGTGTTAATTTCTACAGTCAAAGTAATAATTAAAAAGCAACTAAAAAAAACCCCAACAAGCTGTTAGTTGATCTCAAAGGGCAGCTTCATATACTTTCCAGGGACATAGTGCCATTTTATAGCACAATCAAATAACTATTCCCTTCAATTGATTATGTCCTGAAATTGTATGCTCCTTCATTATGTCATTTACAAATATTCTCAGCAGCATTGAACTGAGAAGTATTTAGTATGGCAAACTCAGCATACCTACTAAAGAATGCTGTTGTTAGTCTGGTGGTGAGGGGTTCTCTGTGAGACAGGAGCCCTGCTGGCGAATGCATCTTCGAGGAAGAGTTTTGGGTAAATAGGTTGTGGTTTGTCTGAGCAAGCGTTTAGGCACACCCAAATAACTGACATGGGAGGTTAAGGGATTTGTCAAACATGAATGGAATAATCAAAGCGACACTCCATGAATGTTTTTGATGAATGAATAACATTAAAACATTTAATGAAGTTCAAATAACGTCGGTTTTACATAAAACCCTTCAAGCCCTATTATTGAGTGCTACATATTCTACTAATATATCAACTGGGAAAGTTTTTTTGCTGATCAATGAATGACTATGGAACTACTTTTATCAGTTTTGATTGTTTTAGTTTAAATTATTCCTTTATTTTGACCATTTTGTCATTTTATTTGTATTACTTGTCATTAATCTATTTGAGCTCTCTCTAACTAAACTATAGGAGTTTTGGAGAATTCCTTTAGCTTATTTGATGCTTTTTACTTTAGGTTGTTCTAAAGTTTACACATATCTTAAAAGCATCAAATTTGCAAACACATCATAATCATTGGCTTATATAGGAGGTATATATCTAGTATAAATTTTTGCTAACTAAATATAAAATTAAAGACAAATTTGGCGTATCTGTGAGTTTTGAGACTTTCTGTGGGGGAAAAAAGGACAGAGCCGCTCATTATTTTGCACTGACATGCTTACCTTACCTCTTTATGAAATTCTGTGCTTCTGCCAGCAGTCTTTGGGGCAGTGTCTCCACTGTCATGGGCTGTTCTATCACATCTTGGTTCCTCATAATGATGCAGTTCCAGGTTCGAAGAAGCCCAAAGGGGACATACCACACAGCTGCTGCTACTGTGCTGACAAAGAAAAGTAGCACCAGTAGCCACAGGCTAACTTCAAGGAGCCCACATAGACGGACACACACCTGAAAAGACATATGGATCGAACATACACAAATGTATTGACTCCTTTACATACAGTTTTTATGTTACAGTTTGATTTTGGTATATTGAGACATACTGACGCATATCATGTTACACGGTTGTCACTTTGAGATTCATGCCATTAGATACTAGTAGTTTAAATGTTCTTACTAAACCTGTTTCCTTTCTTAAACTATCAATAGAAAATACTCTACTTGGCTGTCACTCTTAAAGGCTTCTATGAATTTCTTCTCATTTACAATTTTTGCTTCAAGTGCCATTCCCTTTGCTCTACCTGTGGAACAGCTGGTTTCTATTTGTCCCACAGGCAACTTTCCTTGCCAGTTCTTCTGAATTTCAGTTTCAACATTGGGTTTTTCCTTAATGTGAGTCTCTGACTAATGCAACTGAGTTTCACAACCAAGTTTCTGTTTTCAATTTGCTTCTCAAACCCTTTGGCACTTGTCTGCATGATTACACGAGTTGCTAAGCTTTTGACTTAACACAACAGTTTTTTTTTTTGTTTTTTTTTTTTTTGATTGTGTTCCTTTTCATCCAGCAAAAACACAAAAAAAAACAACAAAATGAAAACATATCTGTTTCTTATATATGTGGAGAAAGAAAAATAAAACCAAGACAAAGTCACACCCACCATTGTAAGAAGTCCCAGTCCAAGCAGTAGGGTTAGATGTTGGAGTGCAAGTTGAAGATCCACCAGCACATCGCTGCCCTCCCCGGGAACGCAGTCGTTAAAAAGGGTGAATGGCAGGCCATAGAAATAGCTGAAACCATGCTGGTTTGGGTGATGACAGTGATCACCTCTGGATTCACAGTTCACACCCTGGTGCCATTTACCTGCAGGAGCACAAGATTAAAAACAGAACTCTATTAATGTAAAGACAAAAAAGAGCAAAGAGGCCACATCACTACATAAATCTTCAGACCTTTCATCAAGCATAATTTGGTCTGGCTCGATTGAAAAATTCAGCAGATCCTACTACGTTCTTTAAAATGTATTTCCTTATGTGTCATCACACATGAGCATAAGACTGAGTGACAAGGAAAAAATTCTAAAAGGCCGCTGCTATTTGCTCTATCAAGACTGGAGAGAAAAATACTGTCTACTGAAAGTTGGTGGTTTGATGCAGGAAAAGCAAGAATTATGGGAGATTTCAGCACCTGCTTCACAGGGGGTTCATTAAAAGTGACAAAATAAATTAACTCTGTGACTAAGATCTGTGAGAGTGTGGATTTTAGAACTCGCAGATTCTTTTAAAAAGTTTAAATAGTCTGGGGTTGTGTTATTGAGCACAGATGTACAAACAAAGTTTGTATATTTTTGAAACCATCCTACTTAATTGCACATTTCATGGAACTTGAGTGTGCTATTTTTAACAAATGTACTGTATTTTTTCTTTTATTGGAAATGTTCCCTTATTTTTATAATATTTTATCTTTGTCTGAATTTGCATGTTTCACTGATGGGACACCTAAAATTTCATCTAGGAGGGACAATAAAGGATTCTATTCTATTCTATTCTATTCTATTCTATTCTATTCTATAAAATAAAACTCTCCATCTCTTAATTTTTACCTCTGCTAAGTACAACTTTGAGCTTATGCAATAGCTAGTTCAATTTGCCCTCATTTGCTTCACTTGCAAATGAGAGGCTTTGAATCGCCATTAATTTAGTGCAGGCTTCTTTGTGAATCTAATCCGCATATAAAGAAAATAGCAGAAGCGAAATTGCTACAAACGATGGAGGTAATGTCATTGATTTGTGAATTGTCTATTCAATTTTTAATAAAAGTATGTTGGAAGAGTTATGAGTCAGACAGCAGACCCGATCGCCTCTTACCGACTAGGCCGGTGGTGTATCCCTGTTGCTGCAGCCTCTTAGCAAAGGTAGTCTCATTAGGTGGAAGTCCCCCTGAACCTCCGAGAAACAGCAGTACCTGGACACGGCCTGGGCTGGCCATCCCTGGTCAACACATATGAATGCAAAAACAAATTAAACAAAAACTGATGGAACCTTGCATGTGGTAGATTTAACTACACATTATCATGTAAATGTTTGGCTCTAAGCAGGAGATCATTTACCTGAACGAAGTGGATAACGGCCTGTCATCAGAGCGGCCCGGCTTGGCGTGCAGAGAGGAGCTGCTGCGATGTACTGGGTCAGTTTTACTCCCTCTGAAGCCAGTCTGTCTATGTTGGGAGTTCTTCGGGAACAGTAAAAAATAAAAATGAGTAATATAAAACGTATAAAACGTATAATACAAACATTACTTTGTATTATACGATTGTTTTAGAAAACTTGGTACTAAGACCAGATCTAATTACACACAGCTAATCCAGCTGTTATTGGCAGCCTTGGTAATTTGTTCTTTTTCTGAAGCAGCACACTCTTCAACTGAAAAATGTGAAGAAGATTTTTTTTTCTCCATTTGTTATCATCCTACTCACTGTGAAAGGTGACAGTATAAACTTGCCTCTTCGTCTATCCTTGTTTATTACAGTTCCAGATTTTCCAGATTCTATATATATATATATATATATATATATATTTCATATGGGAAAGTGCAGGTGAGAGGCTTTTTACTTGTACAGTCATTTCCTGATTTAGGAAGCTCAGTGAACTCTTACCTAAGTCTATTTTTTTTCCTCTCTGTCCCATTTTGAAAAGTAGCTTTGTCACAGTTTAAGTTATTTTAAACATTTTCTGTAAATATGGGCAAGTTTAGATGAAAATCTGTTTTATCTAAATTATATTTTTTCTTGTCTTTCCAATTTTGAAAAACGGCTACGTCAAAGATACTCTGATCAACTTAAATGTGTATATTACATTAAAATAAAAACACCTTCAGTTAGCTAGACTTACTTGTGATGTTCTTATCATGAATATATTTTATTCTATAAATGATTTTACTAACATTTTTCAATTTCACAGATCTTTACTGAGGACATCAAAAATATGGATTGTGTATGGTTTACCTGATGGTATCATTGCCATAGCAACCTATGTCCCCAATCCCGAGGTCGTCCACCATCATTAGGACAAAGTTAGGCCTCTTGTCCTCCACCTCCCCTTTGACATCACTTCCTGATGCCAGGAGCAGGGAAAGAAGAAGAGGTGCCAGCATGGCAGATCTGAGCAGAAGACAGTCATATATTACTCCTATTTCTTTTTCCCAAAAAAACTTACGTCGTGTTAGTTTGACTGACATGAACTTTTATATTTTGCTAGAAAAAGTGATTTAAATTTTATTTTTATATTGCCAAAACACATTGCATTGACTAACTGCATAGCCATTCTGCAAGGGATTTTGTTTTGCCTCTAAAGTGCAAATTATTACGGGGGATCTTTTAAAGACTGCATGCTATTGCGTAATCCCAACACATGAAGTGAATCTGAACACTTCTTATGTAAGGAAGGAGTGCCCAGATTCAGACACGCTGTTATAAAACACCATTTGAAGTGTGAACTCTGGCAGAGTCCGCACGGCTCTCCGAGCAAACGTGCCGCAATTAAATGCAAGCCGTAACGTGAGTGAATGAAACTGAATGTCTCCTGATTAACTGCAGCGTTAAAATGTATTTAAACTCCTCGCAATTTAAACTCACCTCCATCAAACTACTCTACGCTCAAAGCTGTTCCTGCTCTGCTCAGGTCCCTCCTCAAAAGGTTTACAGTAATAAATGTCACCAACGCGCAACACATTTCAGGCTCCAGTAAAACAGGTAGCTCATGCGCCACGACGATACACAGTTAAGGACTGCGTCAAGGTGTCGTCAGAGTTTTCAAATACAACAAACAAAAGGTTAAAACAATGAAAAGATTACAGAAATTTAAAAGTGCTTTTCACCGCTGTGTTGCTAATAGACAAAATAATAATCAGAGCCTACGAAACTTAGGTAAGTACTAGTTTTGAGGAATATTAGCGTTATTATATTAGGAGATGCGCAGTATTTTCATTTGACCAAAAATTTTGTTCTTGATGTGAAATAATGAGACTTCTTTTGCTAAAATTGCATCTTGATAGTTTAAGATGCAGCAATCAAACCCTTCTTACAGTTGGTGACTGTATTTTGGCATATTTCCACTGGTATGTTGATTATTTATATCTGGTTGAAAAATGTATTTTTAGTTACAGTGCCTCCTTGTCATCACTTTAATTGTCATTAAAACATCACATAACTCTCTGTCTTTATAGATCAATGTAAACTTGAATTTAAATAATGTGCACCTCAGTAATTAGAATATTATTGAAAAGTTAAAATTATTTCAGTTATTCAATAAAAAGTACATTCATATTCTTTAAAGAAAATTTGACAAAGAGTGATTTTTAGTATCAGTTTCAGGTAATTTTAATAATTATGGCCTAAAGGTAAAAAGAAAAAAAAGACAATTAAAATATTATAAAAGATTAACAAAATATAATTTATATCATAGAAATGTTTTGTTTTGGGCTTCACAATCAGCTGTCACTGATGTGTAATCTTATACATATAAGAAGCTGACTGTTCACAGTGTACCAAATCCATTCATATCAGAAGAAAGTAAAGTGAAAGGAAAAAGGGTGTTCAAAAATGAAGCAGAGGTAGCACAGCATAATCAGGATATTGTAGTACTGGCAAGAGGAATATGTACGATGCCAAACCAAATAAACCAGACAAAAAGCCACTAATAAAACAGTCTGGCCTTTCTTAGCAACTCACAGTTTGATAACTTCCATGTCAACCTGTCGAACAAGTTTAACTGCCTGATTATCAAGCCCTTTCTTAATACTTTGAAGACAGAGAACGCCAAACTGTTCCTGAGAGAGTCAAACATAAGAGAAATGTCTTGTCAACAGATTCGCAACATATGATCCATTCACTGACACAAAGAAAAAATGAATTGGCACTGCTAGCATATGATCATTGTTAAAGAGATTTATCTGTATTTATATGAGTCGGTTTATTTAACAGACATAGACAACCAAGCCCTTCTTCTTTAATTCGGTATGAGTCATGTGAGAGAAAATTCAGCCTCACTTATTTGTAATCAAAGCAAATTTATTAGTCATCACCAGGTTTCTGCTCGCACTGCTTGTACTTAGTTAGAAAGGATGGTTCTGTGTGGGTGCAGCAGCTTCAGGGTACAAAATAAATATGTGCACATGTAAAGGCATCAACAGTGCTTGTGTTGTGCAAGCTCAACCTCAAGCAGGTTCCCACACTTCGTTTCTAAGGCTCTAATCAGGCGAATCTTTATAGGCCTGTCACCATAAATCATTCACAGAACCTGCACTTGACGTGTGTCTTTCCATCTAAAATACTTGACATTCCAACTCTTTCATTTAGATCTCTTCCTGGCTCTTTTTTTTAATTATTCCTCATGAGTTCTATAAACTTTTTGACATCTCAAAGGCACTGTAAAAAACAAGAAGAAACACTCTTTCACAAGTAGAAACTTTGCATCAATAAATCTTTCCACAAGAGTTTGTGCACAGGATTATATTGGCTTTGCAAAGCCTTAGTCATAAAGCGTTTGTATGCGCGGATCAATTTTTACCATTATTGTCCTTGGGGTGCATTGCCTTAGCAACATTACGATAGGTTTCCAAGAAGGTCCACATTGTCAGGCTATAATTTTCTAATCAAAAGTCCCGCTGAGACCTATAAAAATGAAATAACAATTAAGTTAAGGGACATCCAACAGCTGACAGACAGTTCAAGGGTTTGTCCTTATCAACCCATGGTAAAATAATCTTGTCCTTAAAATTAGATTGTATAACCATGTTTAGAGTCTGGAGTCTCGGATAGAGCTTTTCTCTGTAACTTTTCTGAGCATCGCATGCTCTGAAATGATGTTGAATTTGGCAAAACAGCCACTCCTCTGAAGATTAGCAGTTGTCCTAAATGTTTTCCATTTCTGAATAATCTTTCTGACTTTAGAATGATGGACTTTAAAATGTTTCTAAATAGACTCAGAACCATCCTCAGATGGGCAATGAGTGATTTCTTTCCTTCCTAGCATTCTGCTAGCTTGCTTCAAATCAGCAAATTGTTTTTACAGAGGTGGACAAACTCGTTTCCTCTGAAATCTTGCTGAATCAGTAAGGTACTTGGCTTTTCCATTTTTGCTTCATCTTTGTAATAAATGAGTGTGTATTTTGAATTGGAATTGTTAGTATAATTTGTCTATTGTAAGAGAGATTTATCTGTCTTTATGAGTCAGTTTATGTACAGACACACAGCCGAACCCTTCTTCTTTAATTCAATGAGTCATGTGAGAGAAGATTCAGCCTTAATTATTTGTAATAAAAGCAGATCTATTCAGGTTAGATTTAAATAGTTCTAGAACCTGATAGAGGTTGTTATTATGAGCAGGTGCATATAGTGGTGTGAGCTCACAGTTAAAAACATTTTTCTTTTTTTTGTCAAATGTCACAACGCCTCGATATTACCGAATTGAGCCTTTTCTCACTTTTTGACACATTTAAATGTTTCAGATCACCAAAAGCAATTTTATATCAGACACTGATAACCTGAGCAAATAAAACATGCAGTTGATAAGTTATTCAATTTACTTAGCAAAAATAAAATCAGTAGTATTATAAAATGGAACTATAAAATCCTAGAAAGGAAAGGAGTATGTTCTTATATCCATGACAGCACTCATGTATATCCAGTTAGTGACAGTATTTTTTTTTATTTGCTCTGCTTTGTTTTTCTTTTTTGACAGCTTAACAAAATTTCTTCGTTAATTTTCTAATATATATATATATA
>NW_006800425.1:146734-168841 GCF_000485575.1 Poecilia formosa
ATATATACATGGTATGCAAATCAGGTTCTTTGTAATTTGTAACTCCTTTATCTTTAACCTTTTTTCAGGGACAAATTTTAAGTGTAGAGATTAACTCAAATTACGTTTTATGGACAGGTATGGATTACTCCTTTATTATTCCTTTATTGGTGCGACAGGTCAAAAGTCTAGAGGTGATTCAAAGGGCTTTGTCATCGTCTCGTGCCCGTTGCTTGTGAAAGTCTGATGTGCAGCAAAGGGAGAAGTTCTTTCAAAAGAAATGGACCATCATCGAGATTCTCCCAAACATCATGTGGTCTTTTTTATTTTTTCAAACTTATTTCTTATCATTTATCTTTGCTGGTAATCTGTTGGGGAGGAAAAAAAAAAAAAAAAGACAAAAGACAAAACACACAAACCAACCAGAAACTCCCACGAAAAGTTTTTAATCGACTTGTCAAACATTATTTACACACCTCCGGTCGAGCACAAGTGCTTGAATGACATTGAAGAAGACAGTTCATACATGAAATATCAACATGGAATATTAAATTAACAGGAAAAGCTTTACACTCGTCTAAATGCATTTAATAAGTCAATGTGTATACAGGATAGGAAAGTGCTTCTCCAATTGAGAATGTTCTTACAAAACAAAACAACAAAATCTCTGCTCATCTTTCTGTTGATGTTGACACTGTTCTTTTGTTTCCCTCTCAGAAATATTCAAGATGATATAAATGATAAGGCAGCACTGGTTAGCGTCATGTTTGATGCCCTTTTGTTTGATTTGGAAAGTGCACTTCAGGACCCAAAGGTTTACATTCTGGTTTGGATGCTGCAGTCCGATACATTGTGCCTTTGTGGGACTTTTAGGGGAAAAGTGTAAAGCAGATTAGCACTGAGGAATTCTCTTGCGTATTAAATGAGTCTGAATTTACACTGCAGGACATCAGAGTGCGTTTGCTGAATCTTAAAGCACCCCGTGGAATGTGCACAGAAGGGGGAGAGCGCTGCACTTAAAGGAAGATAATCTGTTTTGAAGGCATCGATGGCTATCTAAGAAAGCTTGTACTGTTATACAATGGGTAGTTTGTGCATTTTCACTCTACGCCAGACATATTATCCGCTTGCTTTAACATCTCAAGATAAAACTGTCTATTGTCTATCGGTGGTTACAGAATAAGATGGCAGTTAGCAGAGCTTCAAACTTGCGTTCGGCCCACAGTTCATAAAAAACAATTAATGTGACATCACAGACTATTTCTCAGCTCAAGGCTAGGCTGTTAGCAACAGTCTCTGTCCTGTATTGCAGCTATGTAGTGCTTTACAGCTAACACCTCAGGAACTGCGACACTATACCACCAGTATAACCACATTATTTTTGTTTAAAAGAAGTACAGAAAGTACAAAACTTCAAGGCAAAAGAAAAGACATTCAGAAGTTAATTTGTGCTACAGTGGCAGGAGACAGGAAAAAAAAAAAAGGCAGTAGCGCGGTGTCTTCTGAGGCATTTTCACAAAAATCACAAAATACCACAGGAATCTAGTTGACTCAAAAAACCATCAGTGTCGGCTCAGAGGCACCACTGCTAAGATGGTAGAAATTCATATAAAGGTCACAGGTGAATGTTGTCCGTCTATGAATGATACAAAAACACTGACAGCACTAACTGGCTTGTTTCAATGAAGAGACACACACTGAGGAGAGCTTTGCACATAAAATCAGATCAAGTTGGTGGAATTGTTTGTTGAAGAAACAAAGCTGGTCTGTTTTAAGCATGCCGTTTGTTGCTGTTATCACCCTGTGTGTACCATACCTTCAAATTCATTGTGTTTAAATTTTGAGCAGCATGCAACACCTTCCTTTTATTGTTTCGTGTGATTCGCTTGTTTGATATTATTAGTCCATACGTCTTCTCTGTGTGTCTTTAGATTTACCAAGCCACGCTGTGATAGTGAAAGGCACTATAACAAAGAAATCACTGCATCTCAACTACACATACTACAGAAAAAACTAAACAAAACTAACAAAAAATGCATATACATAATTACATTAAGTTTTTTTTTTTTTTTTTTTTAACTTTTTCATTGTTAGATGTCCCTTTGTCTTTTGGATTAAACTTAGGTGAATTTAAAATATTGGGGAAAAAAACAGTAATGATTGTTGTGTCATAATACTTCTTGAACCTTTTCATATTTTGTCACATAACAACCAATATGTTATTGTCCCCAAAGCAACATAAATAGTGTGACTTGCATTTAATCTGATTCCATAAAATACAATCCAGAAAACTAATGAACTTCTGAAGTTCCCTAAAAACCTGACTGTATGTACTTTAACACACTAGTTAAATTGTAGAGAAGTAAATAGCAGGTTTAGACTAAAAACAAAACAATAGCCAAAGCTCTATTGTTTGGTTAAAAGAAAAAATCAAAGGATATGAACTGTCTGTATCTGATTATTGTCTATTTCAAATGTCAATAAGAAATGTCATCGACTAATCTATTCAGCTGACAGAGAAACAGTCACTGAACAAGATTAAAGTCTGAGTCCCTTCACCAGAGAGAAACAAAACAAAATAGGACAAACTAAAGAAAACACGGTACTACAGTGATGCCGTTGGTATTCCAAGCACATGATAACCTAAATCAGGGCATTCCCCTAAAACTAGGAATAAAATCCTCTAACACTTCTCCTATGTCAAAATTCACAAAGTACAGTGATAGTAATTCATGCCACTTCTTGTCCTCTTATTCTACACTTTTACAAGAGATAACTTATGTTATATATATATATATTTTTTTTTTTCTTTCTTTAGGACATTTGTATACTTTCATTATCATATGTTTGGCTCAATAAATGCAAAAAAAAAAAAAGTACTAGTTCAATACGTACAATATCACTCTCCGTTTCTCTCCATGAGGTTTTCCACTCACGGAGAGCAAATTATATTGAATTACCAGGACAATGTAGTAGCCATCTCAAATAAAAGAACAATGTTGCAGAGTTGGGATATTTTTACGGTTACAGTTAATATGAGATTTAATCTCTTTGATGGCAACTTGACAAAAAAAACAAAGTTGGATTTTGATTGATCATTTTAATAAATTGCCTTGTTGGAATGACCAGAAACCACTAGATCTTTATCTAACTCCTTTGCCCCACACAAGAACGAAGACACACACACACAAGCATACACACGCACAAGCTCACGCAGACCAACACACACTTACACAATCAGAAACACACAGGCCTGCTCTGAGGCCTCACAGTAATTTAGCTCTTCGGGGCAGAGCCTAACAGTGAGATTGCCTCTGCTTGAATGAAGTTGGCCCGGGCTAGTCAGACGTTTGTTGACCGGAGTTTTCTAGCAGGGTGTTTTGTTCTGCATAAAATAAAACAATTGAATGTTTGAATGTTCTGAATGCTTGTATTTACTTACATCTGGTGAGTGTTAATCAGTGTTTCAGTCGTACCGTGGGGTTCCGACTTAGCGTCTGCTGCGGCTGCTTTGTCTGCTCCACTCTCGGGATCTGGTTCTAATTGAAAAAGAGTGATAAAGTCAGTTAAAAGGAAACAAACAAGTAAAAGAAAAGGAAACGCTGCATCATAAAACTTCATGTTGCTTACTAATCACTTTCCTGCCCATTAAAAAAAAAGTTGTAGAATATTGTAAATCAGGAGTGTTCAAGTCCAGCCCTCGACTGCTACTACCTTGTACATGCACCCCTGCTCCAACACGCCTGAACCAAAAGGCTGACTTTCCATCACCAGCAGTAACTCAGCTCTGCAGAGGCCTGAAAATGTGCCATTCATTTGATCCAGGTGTGTTGGAAAAGGAATGCATCTAATAGTTGCAGTGCGGTAACTCTCACGGACTGGAATTGGACACCACAGTTGTTAATTGGACACAATTCGTATAGCCAGTCCCTTGTCATTTCAGTCTTTCAAAGGGCTTTAGAGTCACAATCACAAACACATTCATTCTCCAATATGCAGATTGGGAAACAACTTGAGGTTATGCGCCTCGCCCAAGGGACGAGCGAGAGAAGGAAAATGGAATCAAACCCACAACTTTAAGACTGCAAGATGACTGCTTCACCCACTGTTCCACAGTGCACACAGGAGAATACGACAAGTAAAATAATATTAGTATTCCTTAAAGAGTAAATTATAAAACTCTACTGGATTTTATCTGCAGGCATTGGGTTGAATTATGCATAACTTCTTATTAACTTCACTCTTTTGTCTTTCCTGTTCAGAATTGTAAGGATTACAAATTTATATAAAAAAAAAGAAAAAAAGAATATCAATAATGTATTAATCTCCCCAGAGTAAGGTTTTTGTTTTTGGGAGGGGGGACTTTCCAGGATAGCATTTCTAAATGTGATTGCTATAGAAACCACTAACACTAACTGGCAATTAAACTACACATTCAGCCAATACCAAACACGGTCTAAATCTGCTTCTTTGTATGTGTTGCTAAAGCAGAACAGTTTGTGTTTACTGTAAATTTAAACTTTGCTGAAGAGGCGATACTGGGATGCAGGATGTATGTGAGCTAATTGTAACTGCCAACACTCAGTGAAACGTGAAGCTGAGCCTGCTGTCTTTGCAGACAGCTGACCTTCGAAAGGTCAGCTTTTTTGTTTAAAAGACAAACCCTGAGACGACACTTTCTTCTTGCCAGAAACGAGCTTGAAGGAGATCAATTTAAGACAGTCGGTCAGTTCTGATCTAAATCAAAGATGCTCAATCGTCTGTGGCATCCTACCACTAATTGGTAGTACTATAAGTATACAATGTCTTGCAAAAGTATTTTTTTTAACAAATTAGTGTTTTTACATTTTGTCATATAAAAACCACCAACCTAAATATATCTTACTGGAATTTTATGTGAGTGATCAACACAAAGGACTCAAAAATTGTAAAGAGGAAGGAAAATAAAACTCACATCATTGTGACGTGCACATTGAATTAAACGTACTGATTAGATAGTTTGAAAACCATTTTTCTCTGCATTTGCAGCGTGGCATGTATCGGGTTCTTGGCTACATTTCCAATCACTTAAGACAACAACATTATTTTATTTTCTCCTCTTCTTATTAAAGCAGAGCTCAAGTTCAGCCAAATTGGACAGAGTTAATGTCAGCAGGTATAATGTAAGAAAAATTTAAACCGTTCACAGTACGCTTTAACACTGTAAATTTGACACAGATCTGAAAATTGAACAAGACATTTGTGTTGTAGTTCATCAAATATCTCAAAATGTCTGGTTTTAGGAAAGCTTAATTCATTGTATTTGGTAGTAGAAATCATTAACAGCTGTAATTTCTGTACTTGCTGTATTACAAAGAAACCCATTTCTCAAACCTACCTTGACCTTTTTTGAAGCACAAATTCCTCTTCTGATAGGAAAAGTACCCACAGACTGCTCCCACTGCAGACGCAATGATCCCAGACAGGATTGCTGCTAAATGTGTAGAGCCTGCACAGAGAAACAAAATAAAACAAATTATTAAAGAAATAATAAAAGAAGAAGACGAAAACACTTGAAATGCCAATAACATGTTCACATTCATTTGGAATTAAACCAGGCTGGGTAGTTTTTTGCCCTTTGTGCAAGCATACAGCTACGTAACGCCACTGCCTCAACTAATATAAATAGCACAAATAAGTAAAGACGATTGTCTGCTTAGAACTGCTGCACCCAATAATTTACTCAGCAACAACTTTGCTTAAATTACCTGTTTTCAGTCAGTTATTAACATAACTTACTGCATATAACATCAATTTACCACATCATACGAATGGAATGTATCTGCATTGCTGCTTGGCATACCACACAGTTTTTCACCTCGACGTATTTCAAAAATGAAAACAAGGGCTGTTTTGTACCGGGGGTTGCTTTTCATTCAACAGAGAGTAATAATGGCAAGATACACTGAGATGACCCGACACGTGACATGAGGACTGAAGAGGAAGTTGATTGATGGAATATAAAAGTGGAGTCAACGTCATATGCACACCTGAATAAACTATAAACTGCAGCAACAGGAAAAGGTGAGAAAAACGGGCGAGAGGAGCGAGTCAGTGAACTGCAATAAACGTTGAAAAAAGAGAATGAGTCAACATAATTAGGGGGGGTGGGATGAAACAGGAGACTGTAGTGAGTCAGTAGAAGGAAGTGAATGTCAGACATGCATGAACATGCATGTGAGAAAGAGCAGCACACCAAAGGTAAAGAAACACAGTGAAAGGAAATGATTTTGAAAAGAAGACGGCAGCAAATCCATGCTTTGAGTTTAAGCCACGATTAGTCTTTCAGAAAATGAAGTAATAATAACAATAAGAAGAAATAACTATAGCACTCCTTAACATTTTGTTTCTGCTTCTGTGACTGCTGCTTCTAGTCATTGTTTACAAAGGTGCAAACATACTTAATCCCCACAGTTTAAAGAGGAGGTTTTGAAAATGTGATGTGGGAAGCACAAACCAGCTAAGGCCAACACATAACACAAATAAGCAGAGCAAATCTTATGCTGCAGGTATGTTTGGGGAAGAGCCTGAGAGGGTGGGAGAATGTGGTGTAACCAGAACATAGAAGAGAGATTTAACACACCTTTAGGCTTGGGAGCTTCTGGATCTGGAAGGAAAATAAACAAAATTAACAAACATTGGAAAATAACATAGATGTTGCACTAACAACACCTAATTTGCATCACCTTTGATTTATTTGAGTTATAGACATAACATAAGGCAGTGTACAAAGATCCTTTTCAAGTCTTCTCGTCTTACATTTTAGTTTATGCTGTAGTTATTTTCATTACCGTCACCATCGCCCTTCCCCCAAAAAAACAAAGACAAAATCGACAAAGAATACAGCCAAAGGAGTAATGATGGTACACTTTGAAATCTAAACTTGGGCATTAAAGCATAACACAGTGGCCACACAATAAAAGATTAGCAACAGCAAAGTCTCCAGATTGTGTCTGAGTTCAAGTGAAAAAGTATAAAATAATGTATTGGAAAAAAAAGCTACAAGACTCATTATGATTTCATTTTTGTACTACACTTTCAATAGT
This sequence comes from Poecilia formosa, assembly GCF_000485575.1. NCBI lineage: Eukaryota > Metazoa > Chordata > Actinopteri > Cyprinodontiformes > Poeciliidae > Poecilia > Poecilia formosa. The sequence continues at coordinate 153,799 of NW_006800425.1, forward strand.
CAAGGTTTTAATTATTTAAAAGATTATGGCATCGTAGTCCTGAACAAAGGAATACAATGCTAAGATGTATCATCAGACACAAACTGCAAACTTTTGCATGGATTTTTCTATTCCGTTTGTCTTGTAAAAGGTATGCTAGTAATATCCTGTTTCACCAAGTTTCAGATCTACATAATCCCCACTGTTTTTTCTTCTGATTTAAAGAATATGAGCAGGACCTGGTGCAATACAATAACATTTTTGCAGTCATAAATATTTTGATGATGAACAGAAAGAAACAAAAAACAAACAAACAAAAAAAAAACTTACCTTCTGAACTGGCATCAGCCTTTGGAGCTAAAAAGAAATAAAAAAAAAAGACAGGAGAATATGTAATTTGATAAAGCAGGGGGGAAAAGCATTAGTGAAGTGGCTTGGCAGTACATGTAAGAGAAAAAAACGAGAAGAAGGATTAAGTTTAATCTCTTTGTGGCAGATTATACTTCAGGAGTATTAAGCACTTGCGTTTCTGCCTTAACTGTTTAGGGAACAGATCTTTAAAGCAATAATTTTGACATGGAAGATATGATAGCCATCAACTAAGCTAATCATTACACGTGTACACCAGTGTGACGCTAAAAGTGCAAAACTGAGAAGAACCACGCTAAAAGATCCTCAAACAGATTACAACATGCACAATCATGTCCACAAAAAAAGTGAATTCTAGTGTGACTTGAGAACACTTACACATGTGTTAGTATCATCACAGAGATAACCTATCAGATGCAAACTCCTTTTGGCAATCTTTGATCTAAGTGATCTGTGTACCAACAGGTCCGTGATCACCATCTGCTCTGCTTGCCCGAATGTGTCTGTTACATCATGGCCACTGCCAGCCTGCTTCAACTTGACAAAGCTGCTGAAGAAGAAATCTTTCACAACAAAATCCATGATTGTAGTGATTAGAGGGAGTCTGCTTTCATCTGGGCAGTACGGAGTAAATGCTGAGAAAATCTCTACTTAATGCACTGCAGTCAAACTGCCAAGTGTGACAAGTGATTCAACTTATTCAAATCAGAGACACGTCATGATGAGCAGAATTCAGGAAATTCAAACATCTGTGTTGTAAAAGCATTTTAAATGCATCTCGGGCTTAGTGTCTTGCAAAAGTACGTAGGTACACCCTGAATATTTTCATGTTGGCCACATTACTGTCAAACACTGTGGTTACAGGGTCTTCTTTGGATTTCTGAACTTATCCATTTGACTTAAATGACATCCAGTTTGACAAGGCTGCAACGTAAATATCTTTGGAAAAGAATATTTGAATGAGGACTAAAATTTTCCAGCATTACATCATGGCTGCAAGATGTTAGGTCAGGGAAGTAAAACAGTATATATAACAGGATATATCAAGCCATCGAGGAAAAGCCCTAGATAAACACTGTTGTGTAATTTATGTAGCGCCGTCTCATTCACTCCCCACCTTCCTCCATCTCTCTGCACGCCTCTCATAAACATCCTGATCATATAAAATAACATATCAGAAGAAAATCTCCATAATGACGTCTTAGCTGTCTTTGTGTGTTTATTTGCAAACAGCACAGTTAGGATCCATGTGGTCACTCAGGACGTATTTAAATACCTGGTCTGAATAACGCATTTAGAGCAGGACGCTTGACATCCATTCACTCAGTACTGGTGTTGATGACAGGGCTGAACAAACCTCTGTAAGACCAGATCTTGTTATATTGAGTTTATTGGTGGCTTGTGTACTTGTAGCGTGATAATGGTGGATTAAATCGGTAAAGTCCCTCTGCGGGACCAGGTACTAAATTCACGGCCCGCCACTGCCGTGAGTGACTGTATTTTGGCATTGGCATCATTTTTAATGTGACTTTTATTAACTTTTTATTCCATTATTTATTCCACTGTAACAAGATTCCAAAGCACATGCTATATTACAATACAAAAATGCAAAAATATTTCTTACTACGGGGAAGCCCGTCTTTCATAGCAACATCCAGGTAAGGAAAATTGAAATAAATCAGAGCTTATTATGAGCCCTGTCAATGAAGTGGAGTGCTATAAGTTTGACTCTTTATGTGAAGCCCAGAGTGTTTTGCGACGTTGCCTTGATTGTGCACCCTGACAGGTAAAATTACAATTGTTGTTAGAGCGGGTTGCCGAACACACGGCACATAATGAAAATGTCAGAAGAAGAGTCACAATGATGGCATTTATTTTTATGAAATACAAAGAGCAGAGTTCTGTTGTTTTTCAGCGTGGACAATTAATGTCTCTGGACAAACATTGTATTGATATCCTGGTGAGAAATCTCTATAATCTATCTTTCAAGTTCTCTTTTTGCACTCTATAAAAAACAACTTAATTATGGGAACATGCTTGTCCAAGTGAATATCATTCACAGCGTCTTGTATTTGCTTGTGTAGATAACCCTCTGCGATAAAAAAAAATTGCATCACTAAGCCTTATAACAACATGGAAACCAATATAAACTATTGTAGAAATAAGATAAGATTCTACCTAGATAAAAACTAAACAAGATAATATATCTTTACCATCATCATTTTATTCTTTTATTGGTTTCAATAACTGTTTTAGCTACAACTGAGTAATGTAATGGAATATTCTTAGTTAGCAGCTCGATACACCTGATGAAAACAGTGATCTACGGATCACTTGGGCTAACTAAAATATTTTTATCGTGATCCATGTCTTTCCCTTGACCAGGTGCTATTCATTTCTGAGTTGAACACAATGTTTGAAATGAAATAAATATATAAAAACTGCAAGTGAAGCAAATTTCATGTAAATGACAATTAAAATAAGGAGATTATCAAACACATTTTAATGTCAGTGCTTCCTTGTTGAATCATATACTAAGATAATATAAATCGGAGAACTCCTGAGTCCAGTACCCCTGGAAGCCCGACGCATTTCTACAGAACAAGTCTGATATTTCAGCAGAAAGGGTGTCAACGGTGTGAGGTTTTTTTATAAAAGGATATAATTTGTCACGAATGATGCCTTAACTCTATCTTAGGGGAAATCCCATGGGTGTTTTAATTCACGGATATGGGTGTGGCTCAACCAACGTAACAGATGCGGATGAGGAGGGAGAACTACAATCGGGGCTTTAGCAGGCTGTTGATAAAACCTTTTTATCTCTTAACAGTTTTTACTTTTATATGACTGATACATGTGATAAAGTTTTTTCTTGACATTTGATACATGAATCAGACCGCCACAGTCTTGTGCCTTTCGTAAATCAACACTTTCGTTTGAAAAAGAAAAGAGAATAACACCACAGTGAAATGTAGAGAACAAAGAGTGGTCCCTCAGCTGTAAAGTCAGTGTAAATCATTTGGGAGGTGTCTTCAACAACCAAATGGCAACACCCAAATGTGGGAGGTAAAAGTGTGTGAGTCAAATTCCCACCTTAAATGCAATCCCTGGGAACTGTATATTTAAGCAAAACGGCACATCTGTTACTCATAATTTTTCAGAAATTAGTGAGATGCAATAACTCTATACACACAATTTAACCAAAGACATGAGCTCTTTTAAAACAACCAAAAGAGAACAAAACAAAGATCTGAAATGTCTTTAAATATTTCCTGACAAACTTAAAAGGGCTTTGTTGTTGCACACAAAGTGAATCGCACTTTTGATCTAAAATTAATTTAAGTTTAGGACTTACTCCTTCTAAACTCCCAACATAAAACAGTTACTCTTCCACTTTAAGCACAACAAACAATAAAAAAAAAAAAAGTTCTATTCTTTGAGACTATCCAATTATTTCTCCCTGATCTCTGCAGCTCAGGTGAGGCTTTAAGGGCCAACCTCCACAAATATGTCCCCATTGAGTTACTAATATCAAAAGGACTGTTAAAATAAAATAGAAACCAAATTAGAATGAATAAAGTTAAACAAAATTTACCTTTGATAAGATTCTGCTGGACAGTCGCTTTTACAACTGTAGGAAAAGACAACAAAAATTAATATATCAGGTAAATAAAAAAAAAGCAGCAAGAAATTACTAAAATAAATTTTCTGTATGAGATCATTTATAAATGACATGAAAAACAATATTTAGATAATACTTTATAGATTAATTAATCAACCCATGTAAATATCAAAGTATAGGTGTATATCTACATAAGTATAAAAGTAGAAAGCGAACAGATTACTGCAAGGTAATGAAACCATACCATACCAACTGTATTTATAAAGCACTTTAAAACAACCACAGCTGATACAAAGTGCTGTACATTAAAACACAACATAACAATAAAAAAATTAAAAAAAAACTAACACATAACAGCTGAAACAAAAAATATGATTGAAGGAAATATTTTTTTTTCTGATTTATTTGTTCTATTTTAACTCAAAAATTGTTCAAGAGAGAATTTTATAGCAGCAAACACAACAAACATATTTTATTGATGAATCACATTTCTTGTTGGTTGTTGTGCCACTTTTCCTTGGGGATAAAAAAAAAAAAGTATTTTTTAATTTTATTTGAATTAAGCTTGTAATACAAATGCCTGTATCTACAAGCGGCATAAAGGCACTAATTCAATAAAAAATAAAAAATAAAAAAAAACTGATCCTCCAACATCAGTATACACTGGAACTGAACCGACTTGTTTAATTTGCTGTGGAATTTCTAATCTGAGCCTAACAGTTACCAAGAAACTCCTTTGTAAAAATGTTCCCTCCCAGAATAACCAATTTACAACAAGATCTGCCAATCCTTTGTCACATATGGATCAAGCAGCAGCAAACAGTCTGCATCAAACAGGATGCTGACTGACAACTATCTGGAAAGGTGAGTGTCTTGCAAGACATGGAAAAAGTAAGTAATGGAAACTGCAGCATTTTGCCAGAAGAAAATTACTGTGGGAAACAACAGACCTCGTTTCCACTGACATCAGTTGTGGCTGAATTGGTGATATATGTGTGAAACAAAGTGAAATTTGAAAAGCCATATGCATATAGTGGCATGAAATGGCTCAAATAGGCATTATGGAGACATTATTCTATAGAGATCAAAGTTGTCTGCTGTCTTAAGCAAATAACATTGGTTTAGGAATGTTTTAACGTTGTTTCTTTTTCTTCTTTTTTTTGCCTGTTTAATCTGCTTCCATAAAATTCCCAAATAGTGTTTTTTGAGGTATTAAGCTGTCCCCCCCCAAAAGAGAATAACACGGGAATATCATTGGCACAGACTTGGGAATATGCATTCCTCAATTTAGGTGTGCAACTTCTCAAGGCGGTCTAAGACGAGGGGTGTGTTGTTGTTTTTTATTTTGTGTGATTTTATGGCACATTTACTGAATAGGTTCTTTCCCTGTTCAACCGTCATAAAATGAGAGACGGCAGCTGTATAAACAAGTCTGGACAGTTTCACAGCATCGAGAGAACACAAAGTAAGACCTCAGAATCATCTGTGTTCAGATCTTTCTGCACCATGTCCTTTTTTGCTAGATAAAAGTCATATAAGAGTCAATATACCCAGGTTGATTACCAGATTAATGGTACAAACATTAAGATTTTTACTCCATTAGCGCTCTACTGTGCACACTCCATGAGGGAAGCCACTTTTCCACTACAAATGTGGTTGTTTTCTAAAGACTGCATGGTTTGCTGTATAAAATTTGTCCTAAATTGATTTTGAATCAAATCACCAATGTGTCTGTGTCTTTTGAAAGGGCCTGCTCTCTTTCTAAATGAATAAAAAGAAAGCATTAAGCTGACCCTGCCGGTTAGTTCATTTGCTTGTTGTAAGAATATACTTGCATCATACCAAGAGCTCGTCATATACCTTTTTCACATTTTTGTCACAGCCATCAAGTTTTTTGTTGGATTTTATGCAATAAGCATAAACACAAAGTAGCACATAAGAGTGAAGTGAAAGGAAAAACGTGTACTCTTGTTTAATTCCTTTAACAGATCAAATCCCCAAAATTCTTCCTTCTATATGTGTAACTACATCCAAATACAAATATGCTCAAATGAGGGAGAAGTTTTAAATTCCGAGGTTTAAACATCCCATAAAGAACTATTTAATCCATTATAAGATCGTGGGAAGAGTGTTGCATAACTGCAAACCTACCAAGGCACACTATCTGCCTAATCTGTCAACCAGTCGAGATGGTAACTCTTGCTGACAGGACGGTGCGTCCCTTTGATATAAGAGATGCTTGAAGAAATCCATTTTTAATAGAACTCTATAAAGCATCTTGTTTGTAGTTTGCCATAAACCATAAAGGAAACATTAGAGAAAGAAAAAAAAACGGGCTTGAGGCAGATGACACCAGAACGTTGCCAACTTTTAAAAACCCTGTATAGTTTAAGCTAATACTGCAATGGTAAAACATGGTGGTAGGAGCATTATGTATCATGGTTGTCCACACCAGCCCTGAATACAAATGTGAATCACACCTTTCATGTTTTTATGGTTGGCGAAAGATGCTGAAAACTTTGCGTCTTTTATCTTTCACTTGATAATTAAGCTCAACGCCATGTCACATGTAATCCCATTGAGCACACTGCCATTTACGGCTATAGCATTATAAAAAGTGAAAACGCTCATCATCAATGCTTTTGCATCAGTTATTGCAAGCAGGATTTAAATGTTGCATCTTAATTAATTTTCTGTTTCAAAACATTGTGATCACATAAGTTCTTACTTGTTTCGTCGATCTGTGGAATATGTTTTCTTCCCTCTCTGACCCTCTCTTCAGGCTATTGAAAATAAACCATAACACACATAAACCAGCAGAAACGAGATGTGTCAAAGCAAACGTTTACTAAATGGTTTTTAAAGTCTTCACATTACAAGCACTGACCTTAGAGGGTGCAGCAGTTGGGTCAGCAACCTCAGGTACAGGAGTTGTTTTTTCAGGCTCTTCCACATTATCATCATCATCATCTGAGTGAACTGGCAATACAAAGAGAGGCAGGACATGAAATAGCTTGCCTAATTCTACATTATTACAGTGTACAGAAAAAAAAATAGTCACTGCCAACTCTCAGTGAAGATACTGTATCATAAAAATAATATCAGCTTCACAAAAGTTCATTACCCCCATGGCTCTGCTTCAAGAAATTAGATTTTTACAAATATTTTACAGTGACAATATTCAGAAAGGATTAGTGTAGTAATATTAATGTAATATGACATACACTAGTTGAACAGGTACCCCAGTTCAATTGCTTTTTTTATGCAAATAGTGAATCAGTCAATAAAATGGCAGCAACTCAATGCAAAGCATTTAGACATCTAGTTAAAAAAAAGTACACAGAATAACATTTTCAGATAATCAAACATATTTAGAGGAAGCAGAAAACATCACACCAGATTCCACTTCTGTCACCTAAGCACACAATCCATTCTGTCTTGTCTTTACAATTCATGTTGTTGTTGGTGGTTTAGTGGTTGGGGGAATATTTAGTTCCACATTGAGTGCCCCTAGCTACGACTTGAGCATCATTTAAAGACCTCAGCCTGCCTGCGTATTTTTGCAGGTTTTTGGACCATCACACTGACTGAGTTTGCTCCACTCTTCAACTGTGACCAGCTCTCAGGCTAGTAGAGCCTTTTGGGTGCACAGCAGGTAAATCTGCAGCAACTGTGTGACGCAATTATCTTAACATTGACCGAAATCTTTGAGGAATGTTTTCATTTTATCACCACACTTAATAAAGTGGACTATGAGAATATAGGTAAACATTGAATTGACAAGATTAATCTAGAATAAGCACAAATAAATAATTATTTTCTAAATTACCTTGTGGTGTGGGAGATGGTTCAATTTCAGCAGCCACTGTGGAAGGTGCAGGTTCTGCACCAACAGCAGGTGCAACTCCTCCTGAGCCGTCTTCTGCAGGTGCTGCTGAGGTCGCCGCACCTGCAGACGGTGCTGTAGATGTCTCTGACTCTACAATACCGCCATTCTCAGCTGTAGCCAGTAGCTCAGGGTCATCTTCTTGTTCAGGCTCTGCCGTTGGCTCAGGATCATCTGCTGATTCAGGGTCAGCTGCTGGTTCAGGCTCTGCCGTCGGCTCAGAATCAGCTGCTGGGTCAGGGTCAGCTGCTGGTTCAGGCTCTGCCGTCGGCTCAGAATCAGCCGCTGGGTCAGGGTCAGCTGCTGGTTCAGGCTCTGCCGTCGGCTCAGAATCAGCCGCTGGGTCAGGGTCAGCTGCTGGTTCAGGTGCTGCCGTTGGCGCAGGGTCAGCCACTGGGTCAGGGTCAGCTGCTGATTCAGGCTCTGACGTTGGCGCAAGGTCTGCTGCTGGGTCAGGGTCAGCTGCTGGGTCAGGGTCAGCCGCTGGTTCAGGCTCTGACGTTAGTGCAGGGTCAGTTGCTGTGTCTAATTCACCTTCTGTTTCTGGTACTTCCTGTATTTAACAGATTTTTTTTTAACACAATTGAAGTTTGAGAGTGTTTGTAGTTATTAGTGCAGAATAAGGATGTGGTACATTTTATAGTGAGGCACAAAAACTAATGAAGAATCAACTTGTACATCATTAATTCCACAAAACTTAACAAAAAATCAGCTTCTGCTTATGTCATTACCTCTCACGCTCAGCTTTCAAATTTTCACTTACATATTTTAAAAGGATAGCTTTTTAGTCTGTGATTTTAAGGTAACATCTTGTACACATTAGAAACAAGCAAATCAAACTGAAGGGAAGCATTTTGTTTTCCTCACCGTCTCTGCTGCGCCATCAGCTTCTCCATCAACCGCTAGATCTACTGGTTCTGTTGCCGTGTCTTCCGTCTCTGGAGCAACCGTTACGTCTCCCTCATCTGGATGAAGTCATGTGAAAAAAAAAGAAAGCAACAGAATAACATTAGACTTTTACATTATATACTGACATGTTTGAGCGAAAGGTCCAACTCTTCTGCTTTAAAAGAAAAACGGGTGAAATTAGAGAGATCTGGCTGCCCAAGTCTCAAAAAGCTTGAATTGCCTCTGAATTCTTTCAGTGGGTAAATCCCTGAAAAGATTCCCATCACTGATCAACATTTAGTGTACTCTATTTGTTATTGAATGAGAAAACCTGTGTTCAGTTTAAAGCAGTGCTAACGAAACTTCATGGTGATGACTGTGGAAACACTGGGACGATTCCTCAAGGTCTGTGAGAACGCAAGCAGATCCAGGGCCACACCCCGTCCTGACTGATCCACGATGGTAACACTCAGCTCTGAAGTGGATGACATGCACTTCGATCTCATCTGACCCCAGGCAGCACTCAACGAAAGTCTCAACCTCAGGACAGCTGTTGCAGCTTTGCACTAATGAGAACACTTCTTCTTTGTTGTGCAACTGTGTGTGTGTGTGTGTGTGTGTGTGTGCGTGCGTGCGTGCGTGCGTGCGTGCGCTGGAGTTAGATTTGTGACATTCCCCTGTTTCGTGTGAGTAGCTAAAGCAACAAACACTGTTTAGTTTTTATTTGTCTTTGCTCAGCTGATTTCACATGTAACCTGAGGCTGAGTCACCCCAGCAGTACTTTTCCGCTTTACAATAATTGAAGTGGTTACTAATGATATTTTGTTAAAATTCCACAAATTTTCAAGTCAAAGCCGCACCAGTTGCTGCGAACAAGAAACTCTTAATAAGTATGAGCGTCTATTTTGAGCCATGGAGATGAAGATGCTTAAAACTTGACATGCTTTTTGTATTTATGTTTAATCCTCTGTAAGAATAAAGGAAGCAGTTCTTAGGTGGTTGCTGCGAAATATATACAGTCACATCACAACCCTAACCCCACCATGTTGAAGTTGCCTACATTGCAGTTATTTCTGAACAAAACTAAATATAAATAATAGATTAGCAGACAAAATGTAAACAATTTGTAGAGCCCTGAGAGAAAACCATGGCTGGCTAACTGCTAGCCATGGTTAAGTCAGAATGAGCTAAATTGCTTTCCATCGCAGCTAAACAAAAGGGTATTTCTTTGTCTTTTCATTGAATCTGGACATCATCTGATGACTTCTAAAATAGTCAAACTGATTCAAATTTCATAGAAAGAAGGTGGATTTACATTTCTGGAAATGCCATGCTACTTTTAAAACCACAAAATAGAAAGACATTTGGACCACCTAAGAACTAGGCCTCAGCTTCAACACAAACACAACAATTGTGGCATATGTTTGTTTTGCTGTGTTTATCCTTTCCTCTTAGTCATTCCATTGTCAGCTTGCATTTGAAGAAACAGAGTCGGACTAAGCTAACTGGATTTGGAGAAACTCACAAAGGATCTGGTTCACCGCAAATTTCACCAAATCCGTACTGAAACACTGTTAGAGGTAGTTTTAACAGGAAAAGGGACAATAAATCAAATTCTGCTGCATGAAACCTCGGCCTGGCCTGGCTAGTTCCTTTAACACACTGGATGTGCCGATGTCAAAGACAGATTGTGGCCCTTAGAGTATTGACTCCATTGGTGTGGGCTGTTAGAAATAATAGGGCTGCACTTTTTATGTGTCATTTTTCTAAAATATACAGCTATAATCTTGTCTTATCATCACAATATAATGTATTTCATAACTACATTGCCAGGTAATAACGTTATTCTCCAAGCTAGACTATACATGGGAAACACTATGATAGAAGGAGGAGACAAAAGAAAATAGGAGCTCTATACCCTAAAACCTTTCTTTAGGGTGATATAAAAATATCCTCTTCCTGTATTTACTGCGTTCGTTCCTAAGTTAATTTTCAAAAGATTCCTCCACCTGCCAAGTCAGATTGCATAAGAGTCAGTGATGCCTTGAGGGAGACCAGCATGAACAATATCTGAAGTATCTCTATCGCACCGTAAATCAACTGGAGGGGAGATGCACTGATGACACCCTGGCTCTTGTCATTCTAGCATGGATTCGGTGGGAACAACTCAAAATTCTTAGAAATTCAGTTTATGTGAACACGTACATACAAGCTATAAACAAACCTGCATACATTCATTTCACTCATTTACGAAAGAGTTTCTGATGCTTCCTTTTTACTTTGTGAGCCCAAAGCCACGCTATCAGCTCTGCATCCAAGCTAAACATTAATCACAGCCCCTAATGAATCACACTGTATGCACATGTGTGCATGGGTGTGGCACTGTGGTTGTTTCAGTTTCCTCATTATTGCTTTGGAAATCGCTGTCTTAATCAAAGATGAATTGCGGCGCACTTGGTTGAATTTGATGAGCCTCGGTATTTCAAATGCTAGTGATAAAGCACTGAAAACATAACCTATACATTATTCAGAAAAAAAAAAAAAGTGCTCATCTTTATCCAGCAATGACAACCCTTGTTTCTAATTTCTCAAACACTACATGAGTCCCGACTTTATCTCACAGGTTAGAGCTTGCATGCATATGAGTGGGAGGTTTGGTGGATTTCATGTAAGTGCTCTAACTCTTTAGTGAGTGTGAGCCTGCACATGCACAGGGAGGGAAGCTACTCCTGGATGTAAACTTCTTCTGTTGCTCCACTGAACATTCTGTTCTCACTTATCAGTTTACCACTACCTCATTCAGCCGCCCTTACCACCTTTACATGCGGAAATACAACTCGTGCATGAATATAAACTGGTCAGGCTTCTTCTTGTCTGTTCCCCCCAGTAATAGAACAAACAATCCCATTTGCACACAAGGGAAGCTTCATGTTGACGTCTACTCACACTTTTAATAAAGAGTGTCCTGTTTTCTGTTACCCCAGCAGTTAAACTTCCTCTCCCTCCTTTTTCTCCTGCTTCTTCTTAGAGTCTCTTACTCCGCTTTCTTCATTCCCTTTCTTACTCACAAAGTCCTAACTCTCTCTTTTTCATTGCCATAACTTCCCCCTGAGGCTGGTGAGTCATCTTAGTCTCCAACATGACTGCATGCTATTGTATGTAACTGCGAACGGCAAAAAGGTCCCTGAGGGAATAACTCCTAACTGAAACCATGTGATTCGTACATACTGATAGTGTATTTGACCATGTGATCCTCACACATGGTCAAGTACACTGTGAGTTCTTTACAACTGGCAAATGCTTTGTTCAAATAAACACAAGTCCGTCTTTCTTGCACATTTTTTTTGAAACATTTGACAGTTACAACTGCAGCCAGAAAGCTCTAATTTGAGACAATGAGTGGTTTTATTAGATAGTACACCATCTTGTTAATTGATATATCTCATTGTCCTTTCGGCTACAAAGAGCAAAGAAGACATTGGGTTACATACTATGACTATGTATTCAGTCACAGGGAACATCGGGAGACAACTATGCACTGGTAACAGCAATTTAAAGTGTTCAATGTACATTAAAAATAAAGGAAACAGTACATGAAAAGATCCCATTTATACACACTCAACAGCTCCAGCTGGGATTCGAACCCAGAAGTTTTGCTGCAAGTCAGTTGTACCAACAACTGCATAACAATGCAGCCTACTAGTAAAAGTTTGACAGTGAGTGCCAGTCATTCCTTTTTACTTTTCTTTGTCAGGGTTGAAAATGGTTGGTAACTATTTCAAAAATGAACAAGGTGTCACAGGTTTACCTAACATGAATAAAAACCGTATAGTAATTTGTCAAGGAAAAGGACTCCAGCAGCATTTGTAATATTGATAAAACAACTTTACTGAATTCTGCTAAATTTCCATGTTGCTGCTTGCATTTTTTACAAAATACTAGACACGTTCAAGACATTTGAAACTATTTAGGATTAAAATTGGGCAAAGTTTAAAAAAGTGGAGTTGCATATTATACCAAATCAATCACATCAAATCCAATTTAATCACATTTCTCTTATATCTAATTTTATATACACAACCACCATACAAGATTTTGACCTTGGGGTTGATGTATGACTCAGTTTGGGTAATAATTATTTTCAAGATAAATGCAAAGAAATTTCATGAGAATAATGAGAACAATTCCTGGTGGCTGCATGTGCTGTGCTTTTATTGGTGATGTCAGAACTTTGTTTGAAGGAATAACATCAAAGCTAACTGACCAATTTTACTGGTCGCTGAATTAGGTTTTATATGTCTGTGTGATATACAAGATACATATCATCAGGATTCCAAATAAGCTGCCGTCATCATTTTTATATTGGTGAAAAATTTCAGACTTTTAATTACAACTTACAATTACACTTTTGTTAAAAGGTATTGCTTTTTTTGCCTTTCTTTCTTTTTTATTTTTTTATTTCAAGCTAACGTAATGAACTAGGCAGTCCAGACGGTTTGCGATCGCTTTAAAACTTCTGACAAGATGGCGGACTCTGGCAAGCCTGGTATTTACTGAGGTGGTGCTAGTTATGTAAAGCTTGGAAACCAATCATTTATCAGCTTTAGCTCGGCCGTGTGCGAACAGAACTATTGGAGCAATGAAAGGAATTTTATCTTTTGACTCTTCTGGTTTCCGCAACAATTGTGTGAGATCACCTGAGTGAAAGTGAATGATCTCACGTTTGTGTCCTAACCGCGCAACTTTTTGTCCACATGTGTCCGATGATATGAGAGCTTCTCCAAACCATTGTTTTGTGAACAGTGTTCTGTTTACTCCAATCATAACACCTTAACGCACCCATAAGGGAGAGAATATGTGTGTGCATGTGTGTGAGCGCTTAACCCACAAAGGGATGATTTATGCGTTGGCAGTTGAAGGTGTAAACACAGACAAGTTGGCGCACTCACAATACACACACACCTGGCACACCTCACACCCTTTTCATTTGCCTTTCAGACACAAATGTTTAATGGTTTGCTTATTCACGCACAAAACGCATGGAGCTCTCCCATACTCTCACATGTTCTGTACATAAAAGTTGCAGTGCACCCCACCCTCTCAGAGTTACACACACAGACGTAGAAACACAAAGGGCCCGGGAGGAACGGACGGCGCTGAAACTAGTTGTGTGTGTTGGGTGTTGTCTACAGCTGGAACTGGATCTGGTTACCGAACACTCCCTATTCCTCCCTTCTATAGCTTAACACACACTGTAAATGATGTCCACATGCGCACAACTGACCCCACACTTCATCTTGTAAACTGATAAACTGATTTCTCTTGCACACGTGCATGTCAGTGAAACATGCCTGGGGAGACTTTCAGGGTCCCAGTGCACCAAAGTCCACTGAGTTCACAGTGAGCTTACACTATCTCAGAGTGGTTTACAGAGAGAGAAGAAAAAAAAATTGTGTGTGCGCGTGTATACATTTAAAGGTGCTTTCTCCCTGGCGGTTTGTCTAGTATGAAAAAAATGAAACGGTAGAGTGAGATTACCACCTCACCTCCAAACACCAAACGTTCAACTGAATTTGTTTGCATAATGATAGCGTGGCCCTTACTTCTCCTTCATTGTGTCTCTCTCTCTATTTTCCCTCTCAATCAGCTCAAGCATTTATCCTTCATCTTCTTCCAACACCTCCCCTTGCTTTTCCCTCAGTTTATGTGTTTTTCCTCAACCATTCCCCTTCTCTCCATGTGAGTTTTATTGCGCATTTGAGCAATCTGAAATCATTGCATGCACTGCAGGCAAAAAAAAAAAAAAAAGGGGGGGAGCTTACAAACCAGCTGAAGGGGAAGGAAGAGGGGAGACAGACAAAAAAACGACAAATAAAAGACACCTGGAACAAAAGCAAAAAAGCAAAAAAAAAAAAAAAACAGCTAAGCACAGAGAAATGAGCGGTGGGAAACAGGAAAATGGGGAGACGGTTACTTGGGTCCACCACACCCCTCAGGTTTGAAATCCCTAAGAGAAAGATCTGGACACATTTTAGAAAAGGTGAGGCATCTGTCTTCACTGATGATGGCCCGGCTGAACAGACAGAAGATGAAAATCTGTTTGGTCATCCAATTAGACATTAATTAAACCAAGCAGAATGTAGGGAGTCAGTATAGACAAAATGAGATTAATGAAGCATGCACACAGACGGAAGAGAGGAAAGAAAAAAAGATAGATAGATAGATAGATAGATAGATAGATAGATAGATAGATAGATAGATAGATAGATAGATAGATAGATAGATAGATAGATAGATAG